>NC_086154.1:202781471-203084501 GCF_035149785.1 Candoia aspera | reverse complement strand
TAAATGGATCAGTACAACCAGAGATATGTCGGTATACCATCGGAAGATGAGACCCCCAGGTCGGAAGATGGTCAAAATGCTACTGGGGAGGAACAGAGGATGAGTTCAACTAGCCCCAGACGTGATGACGCAGCTAGCTCAAAGCTGAAAGAATGGCTAGTGGCCGACGGTGCTGGTGGTAAACGGCGAATCCGATGTTCTAAGGATCAAGACACCATTGGAACCTGGAATGTAAGATCTATGAGCCACGGCAAATTGGATGTGGTTAGTGGTGAGATGTCAAGATTAAAGATAGACATTTTGGGCGTCAGTGAATTGAAATGGACTGGAATGGGCCACTTCACATCAGATGACCACCAGATCTACTACTGTGGACAAGAGGACCACAGAAGAAATGGAGTAGCCTTCATAATTAATAGTAAAGTGGCTAAAGCAGTGCTTGGATACAATCCAACAAACGATAGAATGATCTCAATTTGAATTCAGGGCAAGCCATCTAACATCACAGTGATCCAAATATACGCCACAACCACAGATGTTGAAGGAGCTGAAGTAGAGCAGTTCTATGAGGATCTGCAGCACCTACTGGACAACACGCCTAAAAGAGATGTTATTTTCATCACGGGAGGCTGGAATGCTAAGGTGGGCAGTCAAATGACACCTGGAATTACAGGTAAGCATGGCCTGGGAGAACAAAACAAAGCAGGACATAGGCTGATAGAATTTTGCCAAGACAACTCACTCTGCATAACAAACACTCTCTTCCAACAACCTAAGAGACGGCTTTATACATGGACTTCACCAGATGGACAACACCGAAATCAGATTGACTACATCCTTTGCAGCCAAAGGTGGCGGACATCTGTACAGTCGGTAAAAACAAGACCTGGAGCTGACTGTAGTTCAGATCACGAACTTCTTCTTGCACAATTTAGGATCAGACTAAAGAGATTAGGGAAGACCCACAGATCAGCTAGATATGAGCTCACAAATACTCCTAAGGAATATGCAGTGGAGGTGAAGAATAGATTTAAGGGACTGGACTTAGCAGATAGGGTCCCGGAAGAACTCTGGACAGAAGTTCGCAACATTGTTCAAGAGGCGGCAACAAAATACATCCCAAAGAAAGAGAAAACCAAGAAGGCAAAATGGCTGTCTGCTGAGACACTAGAAGTAGCCCAAGAAAGAAGGAAAGCAAAAGGCAGCAGTGATAGGGGGAGATATGCTCAATTAAATGCAAAATTCCAGAGGTTAGCCAGAAGAGATAAGGAATTATTTTTAAATGAACAATGCATGGAAGTGGGAGAAGACAATAGAATAGGAAGGACAAGAGACCTCTTCCAGAAAATTAGAAACATCAGAGGTAAATTCCAGGCCAAAATGGGTATGATCAAAAACAAAGATGGCAAGGACCTAACAGAAGAAGAAGAGATCAAGAAAAGGTGGCAAGAATATACAGAAGACCTGTATAGGAAGGATAACAATATCGGGGATAGCTTTGACGGTGTGGTCAGTGAGCTAGAGCCAGACATCCTGAAGAGTGAGGTTGAATGGGCCTTAAGAAGCATTGCTAATAACAAGGCAGCAGGAGACGACGGCATCCCAGCTGAACTGTTCAAAATCTTGCAAGATGATGCTGTCAAGGTAATGCATGCTATATGCCAGCAAATTTGGAAAGCACAAGAATAGCCATCAGACTGGAAAAAATCAACTTATATCCCCATACCAAAAAAGGGGAACACTAAAGAATGTTCAAACTATTGAACAGTGGCACTCATTTCACATGCCAGTAAGGTAATGCTCAAGATCCTTCAAGGTAGACTTCAGCAGTTCATGGAGCGAGAACTGCCAGATGTACAAGCTGGCTTTAGAAAAGGCAGAGGAACTAGAGACCAAATTGCCAATATCCGCTGGATAATGGAAAAAGCCAGGGAGTTTCAGAAAAACATCTATTTCTGTTTTATTGACTATTCTAAAGCCTTTGACTGTGTGGACCGTAACAAATTGTGGCAAGTTCTTAGTGGTATGGGGATACCAAGTCATCTTGTATGCCTCCTGAAGAATCTGTATAACGACAAAGTAGCAACGGTAAGAACAGACCACGGAACAACGGACTGGTTTAAGATTGGGAAAGGAGTACGGCAGGGCTGTATACTCTCACCCTACCTATTCAGCTTGTATGCAGAACACATCATGCCACATGCTGGGCTCGAGGAATCCAAGGCTGGAGTTAAAATCGCTGGAGGAAACATTAACAATCTCAGATATGCAGATGATACCACTTTGATGGCTGAAAGCGAAGAGGAACTGAGGAGCCTTATGATGAAGGTGAAAGAAGAAAGTGCAAAAGCTGGCTTGCAGCTAAACCTCAAAAAAACCAAGATTATGGCAACCAGCTTGATTGATAACTGGCAAATAGAGGGAGAAAATGTAGAGGCAGTGAAAGACTTTGTATTTCTAGGTGCGAAGATTACTGCAGATGCTGACTGCAGTCAGGAAATCAGAAGACGCTTAATCCTTGGGAGAAGAGCAATGACAAATCTCGATAAAATAGTTAAGAGCAGAGACATCACACTCACAACAAAGGCCCGTATAGTTAAAGCAATGGTGTTCCCCGTAGTAACATACAGCTGTGAGAGCTGGACCATAAGGAAGGCTGAGAGAAGGAAGATCGGTGCTTTTGAACTGTGGTGTTGGAGGAAAATTCTGAGAGTGCCTTGGACTGCAAGAAGATCAAACCAGTCCATCCTCCAGGAAATAAAGCCAGACTGCTCACTTGAGGGAATGATATTAAAGGCAAAACTGAAATACTTTGGCCACATAATGAGAAGACAGGACACCCTGGAGAAGATGCTGATGCTAGGGAGAGTGGAAGGCAAAAGGAAGAGGGGCCGACCAAGGGCAAGGTGGATGGATGATATTCTAGAGGTGACGGACTTGTCCCTGGGGGAGCTGGGGGTGTTGACAACCAACAGGAAGCTCTGGCGTGGGCTGGTCCATGAAGTCATGAAGAGTTGGAAGCGACTAAACGAATAAACAACAAAAAATAATTTTTATATGCAAGGTGTCACACTCTGCTGTCTTGTCTACAGCTTACTTAGCACTACTGCTGTGCTTATATAGCTGATTTTATTTTCTCCTTTTAATCCCAGTGCTAAGATATGGAGAGAGGTTTACTCATTCATTCTTTTGCTTTGCTGTATTTTATTTTTGGATGTCTTCCATAGTCTTTACTCTGCTGGACTGACCCTTTGAAAGAAGGCAACAAAACATATCAGAATACAAGGTATCTGTAAATAATGCGCATATGACTGCTGGGCTCTTTATGTCAAGAAATAAACATGAGATCTATAACTGTTAACAGAAACAGGTAAATTAACCAGTGATCAATCTTTTGAAAGGAATTGCATAGGACAAACAAGAAGGGGGACTGTGACATGTTTTAATGGCTCTTGAGAATAAGAGCCAAAGCCTGATTTCACTGATCCCTGGCAGTGAAAACCCTAATATAGGGGGGAAACTGGAATCAGAAGTACAGAAGTTGCCTTTTCACCTCTCAGTGAAACAGCTAGATAAGTCCTTGCAGCTGAGCCTAGGAGCAGCTTTCCAGGTCTTGAAGGCATTTCGTTGTCTGAAGTGGAGAGGCAAGGACTGAATCTGGGACCTTATACAGACCAAGCATGTGCTCGCTTCACTAAGCTACAGCCTATCCCTGGCAACTTGTGATGTTGGTCAGTGGCCCTGAAAGGCTCACTGGTGAATCCTTCCTCTTGTGAAAACTGTTATGGGGCCATTTGTTCTTCTGCATCTTCATATTAAGAGCTGCCTTTTGATACAGAATTGATTTTGGAGGCCTAAGATCTTCACTCTATTCCCCAACATACTGAATATATTGTAATGAAGTTATTAGAAGCTTTAATACCTCTCAGATTTGCAATTCTGAACACATTTATTAAGACCACTGGGACAGTTAATAAGCACGGACAGGATTGCATTGTCTGTACACACACACAAACAAGCACGTCTGTTCCTCAATCCCTAACCTTGCCAAATTGAACAGTAAATAGAACAGAGTTTCTATTTACAATAACTGGAACACTAACCTAATGTTTCTTCAAAGTTTCACACAGTTTTATATAGCTTGTAAATCTCTTTTCTATCTTCTTTTTGTTTTTCTTATTTGTTTATTCCTTCATTGCGCTTTTAAGTATCTATTAATTTTAAAAAAAACAGGAGGAGGAAGAGGAGGAGGGGGATAGAAAAATCCTGTCTACTAGTACCTAGAAGTGAGCCTCATGAATGAGTTAGTCTAAATAAATATACACAGAATTATATTACTGTACTCTTCTGCTTCTATTTTATTGTCCATAATAAGGCAAGTTTATAATAGCATTCATTCTAATTGCATGTAGTGTATAAACATACACTGTATAGCTTATAACTAGATTAAAATTGTTTTAAAAAACAACTAAATAAAATATTTCAATTTTATTTCAATCTCCTGCTCACCCTGTTGGTCAAGGAGCTACTGAAAGGAAGCTATTAAATTTTGCTAACTCCCAATAGCTAGATGAATCTAATATCATACAAGGTCTGCTTGTAAAATGTATGATCTGAGAGTAATTTTACAGGAAAGAACAGAGCTTAGCCTTAATCTTGTTCTTCCACTCCAAATGAATCTCTGAAAATGTGGAGCAAAATGGTCAGGCACTCACCTGTAAATCCAAGCTTGTTCCTACTTAGAGAAAACCGTGGAACCTACATAAAAGGGTGTTTCATTTCATTTTTAGTACTGTACACTAGAAGAATGTATCTCCAAAATTCATTTATATATTCTACAAAATATAGAATTTCAAACCTGTTCTGTCTCTTTCATTGAGATTGTACAAAAAACATGGTAAAACTTGCAGCCATTTGAACCTTTCCCCCTTATTGCCATCAATACAACAAAAGACATCCATGCACAAAAATACATGCTAAAATCCAGTGCTTTTCCCATCTACGTTGCACTAGCCTTTTGCACAATATAAGGGGAGCACATTCAAAGGCAACTCTCTTCAGCTGTAACTGAGATTATCATTACTTAGCACATTTATTCACATTTGTCAGTATTTTAAGAATGGGGTGGTCTTACAATGTGGGCTTAAAAATTTAATCAGTGAATTTAAACCATGGATAAATATGGAGGCTCTTTGGTCATTTGCCAATCACAGTATCATTGTGTAGGCAATACGTGTCCAATGTCTAATTCCTGGGGCCAGGCAGTACAGCAATGTCACTGACCTTCCGGGAGACAAATTAGGTGGGAAGAGTATCTTATTATCCGAAACTTTATATTCTACATGTCTTCTTCTTTGATCGTTTGCCCTTCCCAATAGCTCATCAGGTTTTGTCAGTTCACATGCTGTCAGTATGCATTCCCTTCATACTGATCAGTTCTATCCAATTGTCTCTGGTTATTTTGGTTTATCTATACATATCTTCACATTTTCTTTAAAAAAACTAACCAAATAGTGCTTTAGCAGGATTTACCAAAAGCCTAACGTGAAACTTGGAAGAAATGTATGTATGGATAACTTTTTGTAAATATTTTCATTGGTGTCAGTTTTTAAAGACAAACAGGTTTTACCCAAACCTGTTAAAAAATACTCTGAAGAAACTGTATGTGTGTGAACACTGAGATACCACACCATCAGTTGGAATATTTAACTTAACACTCGTACAGTAAGATCATAATTTAATGTTTGACAATAATTTAAAACAACTGAACAATCATTACTTCAGCATGAATTGATAATCACTCTATCTGAAAATTAACTACACAAAATATTCAATATAAAATTGTACTTGTAACAGATTTTTATTCTGCAACCTGTATCATCTCTCTTTCCAAATAAAGACAATGAAGATGATTCAGCATGGTCTTAACCATGTTTACTCAGAAGAGAGGGCCACTGTACTTACTGGTAAGCATGTGCTTGTAGGATTGAGTCTATAACCCAGGCACAGAAGTCTTTGTGGTGGCATCATACAGATTTACATTTAATTATACACATTTGAATGTTATCCAAATCCATTCAACAAAAAAATTAGCTAGGAATCATAGCCCATTCCTTTATTTCAAGAAGGAAAAAATACCCTCCTTGTGGCATTTAATGTGTTTTGAGCCACGGAAACTTCCTTGTTTAGGCAGACAAGAGCATGTACCACAACATTCCCTTTTGAGGACTGTAAAGGTAAAGGTAAAGGTTTCCCTTGACATTAAGTTCTGTCGTGTCCGACTCTAGGGGGCGGTGCTCATCTCTGTTTCAAAGCCGAAGAGCCGGCATTTGTCTGTAGACACTTCCGTGGTCATGTGGCCAGCATGACTACATGGAACACCGTTACCTGCCCGCCGAAGCGGTACCTATTAATCTACTCACATTTGCATGTTTTCTGTAGAAACTGTAATGGTAATATTATCTCAGTTGCCTTTCTTAAAGGGTAAAGCTCTTGATTTCACCTTGCAAGATAAAGTTGAGGTAATGTATCTCCCACAGAGGTTGCGGCTTTCCTCCAACACAGACACACAGACACACCCACACACCAAGTATATTTGGCACAATTTATGCCAGGAGAGAGGGGAAAAATCAGACTAGTGTAAAAATTTCACATACTGTAGGTCTTTGTGTCCTGGCGCGTAACCACAACACAGGGGACACAGCTTTGATGGTACCTTCTCAGTTGTTTCTCTTCCAGATATAGAAGCCCTGACATTTCTTTGGTATTTGTATGTGATTAAAATATACCCTAAATATATCTTAATTTCTATAAATAGCAAAGCATGTTTCAAGGCTAATTAAAAATAAATCTGGCCTTTAGCACATGTATAAACAACAAATACGTTAAAGCTGAAATAAACTTTACCTATTATCTTAAATATTTCCTTGGATGAAGGAGACATTTCTCAACTGTGGAGCTTTCAATTTTATGTACTGACCTATAAAAAGCTTCAATCAACATTCCAGGAACCACTGAAAGATATTACAACAACTGCAGCAATCTAAAACCTAGATAAGCCTTTGTCTAAATTTTGTTTCATATATAATTCTATTTATGGAACAAATCTTGTACAGATGCTTCCTTTTGTTATCATACAAAACAAAAATCACATTCTGAAAGAAGATTTGTGGTAAATGAAGAGTAGCTACTACTTGTACAAGTACAGTAAAGCTAAAACATAGCTTTGTGTTTAGAGGGTCTCCCTTCAGCCTTCTCTTCTTCAATTCTTCCTCCAAATGGCCACAGGAAGAGTTCTGAATTGTTCTGCTTCATTTTGATTACCTACAAGTTGCTCATTATCTGAATCTAGACAAACTATGGCTCATTTCATCTGTGACTGGTAGAAAACGAGTCACGCTTGTTTTCACTAGTTATATTTAAGACTAAATTCAGTTTAGGATACAGATGACACATAAACTGCAATTCACTTGAAACAGAAGCTTTCATTCTCATCAGAGTTGAAGTAAAAGAGAAGAGAGATGTGAAGCTTGTAGTGCTATTTATTCATGCAATGGTTCAGTAAGATATTCTATGAGCACTTTATGCAACAGTCTGAAAATTACAGTAAAACAAGTATACAGTTATCATCTAAAACCAATGAAAAGGCAGAAAGCTTCCAAATCTATTCACAGAGTTGCAGAGGAGTAAATATATTGCCCTGAATATAAAGTAGATGCCCGGGACACTGGAATCCATAACAACTGAAGAGTACCAGCTTGAGGAACTCTGATTTGATCTACAGCCATTCCACATATCTCACTTGACAGTGACATTCAGACAAGGACATCCATCAAGGACCTCATGAGCCTAATCTGTAAATAGGACAGTAGGCAATTTACCAAGTACCAGCAGGGGGCAAGCCCTTTACCATATTAACAGTAAAGGGCAGCATGTTCAATTGTCTCTGGAAATTGACTGGAAAATTTCCAAGCACCAATGGGATGCAATATTTTCAGAATCATCCCATTCCCAGATAATGTTTTTATACTCTATTTTGCACTAAATTAAGCTTCTGGAACATTTTAAAGACAGGCCCTGTAAATTATTTAGCTCCCATAACACACAGTTTTTAGACTTGTTTGAAAATGCATTTAGTTGCTATCTGCCCTGCCTTCTGTTGTGATTTCCCCTTCTTTTTAGTTAGCCAGTAGAAGCACTTTGACTTATTATGGTGGCCATTTGGTCTGGTTTTCTTTCTATCTTCCTTTCCTTTCCTTTCTCAGTTATACACTACACAGAGTCTGTGGGCTTGGGTGAGTGAATTAATATGACAGCTGTTAATTAATAAATAGTAATCCAAATGACTGACAGCCTTTGTACAATATATGTTACGATTACTACCCTTGTTGAAGATCTGTTTTTGAATGGAATTCAGCATTAAAACAAGTATTTTACTTTTTCATAAACCTCCAATCTAATATTTATGAGTACAAATTCTGATATACAGCTGAGCATAAACAAAAAGCAGTTTTACCGCCAAATATAAGCAGGTACAAAATTAGTAAAAAGAAAAAGAAAATGAATCCACAATAAGGCATATATCATTTAATCCTCTCCAGATGTGTGTATTTTTCAAACTCAAAGACACAGTAGAGAGATGTGACTTGGCTGTACTAACCAAACTATGCAAGCATACATGTACACGCATGCTTTGTTAAAAACAAACATTTATTAAAAACATAGCTGTAAAACTGAAAGCAGTAAATACAACCCGTGCTCTACCTGCATTGCCTTCGGCACAAATTTAAATTTTTAAAATTGATTTTTAGAAAAATAGAATAATCTTGTATCCCACAGAATGCAATTATTCCATGCTATTGGCTTAGTTTGTGAGCTCACTGTGTCTGTAACTGGATTACCTCTGCATCCTGCTCACGGAGGTGGTAAGTTTTCTGTAAGCATTCCAACATTTTTGAACAGAATGTCCTCTTCTGCAGGAGATGCTCCAGTAGTAAGACCAGCTGGTCTGGGGAAAGCTAAATGAAAATAAATAGCGTGTGAGATAAAATTATAACCCTTTTTTAAGGGTATAATTCAAATAAAAAAGGCTAGCCAGTGACTAGTCTCAGATAAACTATGAAATTATATGGTGTGCTTGTAATATATAGAAACAATATATCAGTTCATTTCTGAACACTCTCTTGTCATTATTCTGAAAAACTCCTTGACCAAAATGAACTGAGAGGCTTGTTCATTTGCAATGATTTCCTATTCTATAAGATTAAGCCTATACTAATCTCAGTTAAGTGCTTTGATAATTATGTTATCAGGTAACACGCTTTATGAAATATACCAAGTTATTTAATTTTCATAGAAAATTAACAAAACCGCAAGTTATATTGCATCACTTCCTGGAGATTTTAACATGTGTAGGACTGAAAAAGTGTAGCAAAACAGAAATATAAATTTATCCAACGTTCTCTTTCAAAATTGAAACAGCAATCATATAATTTGCATGCACACATATATCCGTATCTCCATCCGCCCCCTTTTAGTGCAATTCTAAGGATACTTATTCAGAGGTAAATTCCCCTATGACCAATGGGTTTAACTTCCAGTTATAAATAATTCTACCTTACTGCATCCACAATAGAAGAAAACAAGGAATTTAATTACAGGGAACATGAATGGCAAAAAATTACAGAACTGCTACTGCAATGAGTCCTTAAGTGCTCCATTTACTCTGCTTTTATTATATAGAAAAATTATTGAAAACACGGTTCATGTTAACAGTCAGGAAATAAACCATTTGAATGGGAAATTCTGTGTTCTAAAAAGCTGTAGGGAGTTTCTGATGTAGCCCATGTTTTCATCCCACAAAAAGAGAAGATAATCCTGTGTATACAGACAAAACCATGGTGGAGAAACCACTTGATCACAAGTGAAAATCAACTGCTGACCTCCTTCTAGATATTTGGGTGCAAGGACTGCCTCTTGGGCCTTGCTTACCATTTCAGGATCAAACTGCCAGCAAAGAAAGAAAATTGATCTGGGAATCCAGTTTCTGAGTGAGCTATATTTGCAGATTAACCTACCCCATTCCAACTTAATAGCAAGACAGTATATGCTAATGTCATCAACAGGATCAGACTCCATTTGAGGCATAGAATCCCACTGTAAAACCCTGTCTATATTATTCAGCACTGGAATGACTTTCACCAAACTGATGCTCTCCAGATGTGCTGGGACTGCCACTCTCCCAGAATTTCTAGCTTGCAGTCCCAACACATCCAAAGAATGGAAGATCAAGGTAGAACTGCTACAAAATGAAGAACAGTTGGAGACAACATACTGTAATTACCTGGATGTTTATGGTTACCTGCAACATCTCAAACAGTATAGATTTAGTTAATTCAAAATAGAGCCATCATGAAAAGTGTCATATGTTAAAATTGGGAGAAAGGATTGTTTTCTTTACTATTACTTTAGGTCATCCTATCATTTCTTCCTGATTTGTTTCCATTTACCGATCTCTTATTATTATAGCGAGAAGTCATTATTCTGTACTTACAGACTATTCAAACTTATCCCTCTTAATGCAGCCTATGACAGATATCACCATTTAATCAATAACGCATTACAAATCATAAAATCATAATGAAGTGAGGGGATGCCCAGGCTCTAAAATACAAGTTCTTAAGCTTACAATCATGTGCTGGGTAATTCACATTGAGATAGTCCTCTCAAAACCCAGAGTTTTTAAAAGTGTCATAAATGGGTACAGAATGGCATATTAGTGGTTTATCTTGACTTTCTGTATGGACTCTGTAAGGAAAAGTTTAAAGCACTATTTCAGCATACAGCAGCTGCCTGACAAACCTAGCCCAGGCCAGCACCAGCTGTTTCAGCCTAAACTAAGCTTCATACTCACGTGCACCATTTCAATTAACTTGCCAGGGCCATTGTCACTGGTTTGGCACGGGCAATGCAATTCAATTCACTCTATGCAACTACAAGCCAGAACATCATGCAAACATGAGCCTGAATTCTAGCATTTGTGTGATCGTACATCTCATAATATGTTTGTACTTAAATATATATTTATCATGTATTTTACAGACAGCATCCATCATGTATGTATTAAAGCTGCAATTTAAGCACATTGACCCAAGCTACAGTGAAATTAGTGAAATTTATCAGCAGGCTTGTGACAGAAACCAGCAGCTTTTTAAAAAAATGGGTACTTTGAATGTAAAATCTAAATGTAACAATAAGAAAACAAACAAATTAGCATTCTCCAATTCATACTCTGGAAGTGCAGACTTCAACTGCAGAATGTCCATGACAGCACGGGAAAACAGTTGAATTTACACATTTGAATGATATTCAGATTGAGGAATACAATTTTAAACAAATGCTTCTAACTCTTTACTCAAGTTCATGTGCATAGAACAATTGCTTGTGGGGGTCTTTAAACTAAGAAAGAGGGGTGTTTCTGGAAAATCGCTTCTACTTCTGAACATAAATCAAATTTCAAGCGTTGCATAATGTTATTTTATAAATATTTCTTCTTTCTCCATAGAAACTACTGCCATTTAACAGAAACAGCACCAGAGACTTAAAAATTGAAGAGGACTTGTGGTTTCTTTTGAAATGTACCTTTGGCATTGATTTTATGTTATCTGTACAAGGAACTATTGTTTCAAACTTCAACAAGGTTCTAAGTTTGGCCAAGTAAAGCAAAGAAATGTAGAAACAAGGTAACCACATGCCCTCAGTTTACCTCAATGAACCTCACATAGCTATGCATTATGCAGCTGAAATGTTGAGGTTTTGAAAAATTATTGAAAAGCAACCAAGATGACAGGACAAAATAAGAATCTTCCACTTATTATTTATGCCATTCATCTCCAATCCTGAATTTTATATTAAGAGTAAATATTAATAGGGAGAGAGAAATTACAAAATATAGATATTACAATGTGCATTTCTCACATATGAACTAAATTTATGTACATATGTGACTTGCAGAATATACATTTTCTATTTGATTTTTAAATCATATTTTAAATGTTTTAATGAGTTGAAGAAATAAGCAGGGCAGTAAAATTTAATAGAGGACTTAGACTTGTTCCATACATGATACATAAGATGTATTTATGACCATCTCAAAATATTCTCTTTATACCACAAGTGAATGTTGTGTCCTTCGGATAGAATGCAGAAGAAAAGGTAAATTCTAACTTTATGTTCTATATTTCCTCCCTTAGTCTGATTTAACTCAAACCAATGTAAACCTCATATTAAACATGCACACACTTAAAACATGTTTTGATTTGTGATAAACTTTTCTCAGCTCCATTCTCCTTTCACTGACATGTATTTATGAGATCACATGATTCTGTCCATGATAGTTTGTTGATTAATTTGCAGTAGATTCAAACAACTCTTTGAAATCGTTATGTGATCTTTGCTAGGTCATGATTAGCAAATCCATGCAAAATCCATTCTTCTAAATCCATGCTGCAATTGTTGTCACCAGCATATACTAATCTTTCTTATAGTTTGCAACAATCAACGGTAAGACCAAAAGAGCCTTTTGGGCAGAATATCACCATTCTGAAATAATATACTTCAGGGTACTCCCACAAGAGATAACAAAAATTGCTGCCAGAACTCTAAGCATGATCGTTTAATTTCTGACGGGATCAGGCTGAATTACAATGCAACCAAAAGTAGTGGGATAGTCTCCCAAAGCTAAGTGGGATGACAGTTTAGGCTACAATGACTGGGTTGCAAAAACTATGAAAACACTAGATGGCAGCAGAGATATTGTAAAAACTGTATTGCTGCCATCTAATGCTCATCCAGATTTTTGCAGCCCCAGATATACTCTCTCTAATGGCAACCCACCATACTTCAAGCACACTTGTAAGTAACACAGGAAGCAGTGTTACTGTATAAATGTACCCAATCACGTATTTTCACATTATTTTCATTGATTTTTTTTAACATGTATCCATCCAGATATCTAATAAATGACCAGTCTACTGTGCTCCCACTCCATACAGTAACGTCAAAGCGTAAGAAGACATACTTCAGCCTCTGGGAGATTAATATATGCAAACGGTTAGGAAAAGCTTAGGCCTGCTGGACTGGACTGGATGTTTGCAAAAACTTTTTCAGAGCTCCAGCCAAGCAGTGGGATACAAATATAACAAACAAAGTTAAAGAGAAAAGAAATATAAATGATAAAAATATAGCAACCTTGGCTGGTATGGAATATTGTATCATTGAGAGATAATGTCAAGCCAATACTTAAAATCTAACCCGTAAAAGTAATAGTTTTTCCCATGATTGTTTGTGCCAAATGTGTTTTAAAGGAGGGTACTAGAGAGAAGACATAAATTATTATGTTGTGCTGAGCGTGCTGAAATAGTCTGTAATTTTCAAAGAACAGTACCATATGCTAGCCAGAAAATCATATTCCTTGAAATGGTAAATTCTCACAAGAGTCTCTGGTCTTTAAAGTTGAATAATTCTTTTAAATGTAACAATTAAAGGTTTAAATCATTCTTACTAGGTTACAGACAACACATGCTGAACTGTGCTGTGCTCCTCTGCGGGTTCACACATGTACACATTTTTTGAAGTTTGCATACCTGAGTCTTTAACTTTCTAAATCCAATTGGAAAAATGCAGCAAAATCAAGTTTGAAAAATAAGAAAAATACATTCCTAAAAATGCAGTCAAATTAGAAAGAACAATTGTAACAATACATTCTGACTAAGCAGCTTGTGTATAGCCCTAGCTTCTCCAGGATCTAAGCAGGAACTAGGTTTATAGATGTATCTAGTAAGACAAATGCCTGGCAGAATCTTACAGCAGCATTCTTTATATTGAACTAAAGTCTCCAACTGCCAACTCTTCAGAGAAAGTTTTGACAAAGCAAGTACAGGATTTAAACAGCAACAAAAGCAAGCTCCTTATTTCCCAATGCCAAATAAAATAGGCACAGGGAAAACCTCTCTTATTGCATCCAAAGCTCTCTCACTGTTTTCTGCAAGGTCACTGGCCTCTCATCCCAGAAGACCACCCACCTTAAAAGAGACTATTTGTCAACCCTGTATTAGCAATGTGAAATAAATGCCAGATCCCCAACTTATTCTAGAAAAAATGTCATTGAAACATTTGACTACTGACCTTCCACCACTATAAAAATGTGACAGAGATATATGCACTTGAGCATCCAACAGCATGACAACTTGTGCTGCATCCCTCAGACAGGACACAAATCATTAAGGAGTACAGCTGGTATTCTGAATATCCCATTTGCTACAGTCTGCACTTGAATGAATTCATTGAAAGCCTCCTCAAAGGGGAAATGTGCCTGGACTGATGCAGCAACCAAGTGACACTGGCGTGATTTCTATTATTACTCCATTATCACATTGGGACCTGTGCCTAAACGAGCATACTTCCTCCCTGATGCCATTTCCTTTTATCCTGGCTGTAGCCTAAAATTGGATCAATGGGAGTAATGCATATGACGTCATTTTATTTAGAGGAGCCTCCTCCTCCTCTTCCATATACAGATAGATCAATTCTTCCCAAAAATGGTTAAGAAATGCATAGGGAGTTGATTCTCCCAGAAACGGGTTCTCTGCTATATCCGTCTATGTTATTACGGAAAGGAACTGTTTATGCTGATGGAAAACAGCAGTTGGGTGTGGGGAGAGAAGGGCTGTTTTTTAAATCCACTACTGTGTACTGGAGAATGCTGGCTAAAATTCAACACAAACAAGTCCCAAAACAGAATTAGAAAACTTGACCTTTGAACATTACAAAGAGATGCCTTTTCTTTTCAGACATACAACAGATTCATGTGCACCCCTCTCCCCTTAAAAGAGCACTGTGTTTTATTCTCTCTGTAAAACTTTTTACAAGATTTCCGTGAGTAAAACAGAATGCCTTCCTGCGCCTCTTTTGAAAAAGAAGGGGAGAGAAAGCGATCCACAGCTTCGATAGTGAATGGCTGCCTTTAGACAGAGCTTCCTCATTAAACACAGATAAGAAAGTCATCAAATTAGTCCAAGAAACTGGGTTTATAGGCTCAGAGTATCTCTCACAGCCTGTACTTTGAGCCAAGCCAAAAAGGGAAAATGGCCAAGAAAAGGAATTGTCAAGCCTCTTGTCATAAACTCTTTGCATTGTCAATTTGCCTTCAGGGTTGTTTTCTACTGGCTGCAATTAAACTAAAACATTCTTAGAACAATTGTTTTGTCTGCCAAGGACAGAAATCAAGAAAAATTAAATATTACGACAAATTTCAAAGTGGTCTTTCTTATTTAACAGTAAACACATTTAGAAAGACCTTGTCAGGGTATAGCTCAGATGATATTCCTCAAAGCTGTTGTTTTCCTCTGTAGGTCTCCCCCCTCCACCCCCCCATCTTTCTTTCTTTTCAAATGAATGCAGGCATTTCTCCTTCAGGGACAAACATATGCTTATTTAAACCAACATGTGAATTTAATAAAAACAGCCACAAAACCAGCTGTGAAAAAACCTACTGATATTCTGCAGTGAAAAGGTTCAACCACTGAAAAATGAACTGCGATCAAGTTAAGATGCAGAACTATCTATGGAAAGGAGTCTGCAGCTGATGATTTGAGTTTCCGTGGATGTGGTCCCAATGAAAGGGGAAGGACTATGTATGCTGCTTTAAGGCCAACAAGCCTCATCTATCCATCCTTTTAGTATAAGTGCATGCAGCCTTTTTCTTACTGAGCGACAAGGTACATGCTAAGCTCTCTCTCACACACACGCAAAACCAAATGTTTTTTTAAAAAAAGAGTGCCAGGACCAAAAAGGAGAGGAACCTATATTGATAGTGAACTGAATTTAAATATATAAATGTGACTTCTCCCCATGGATTTTGTCGTTTTCCATTTTTTGCCACATGAAAAGGTCAGCAGCAACTTTTGTAGGGACTTTGGGTGTAATGCAGCTCTGGAGCTGCAGATCTTTCACCCTTGATTTATTATATTTATATCCCACCTTTTCTCTACACCGGCTCATTTTCTCTTAATATTGCCCTGGAGGTTCTGCTTGAAAGCCCATAGGTTAAGTCAGGTCTATGAGTCTGGTGAGAACCCTCTCTGTGGTAAATCCTCTCATGAGAAGCCTCGTTTGTTTGTTATTTGTAATTGCCAGATAATTTTTATTTTATGGCTTTCTCCTTATCTGGCTTAAACAAGCTCTAAAAATCCCATTGCTTTTATGTTGTTTCCACTGATAATGGTTGATACTTTTATCCACTGTTACAACTTTAGGCTGAAAGTTGTTTTCAGGTAAATATTCTTCTAAATGTATCTGACTTGTAAGTCTGTTTTATGATGGTTTTCTTTTTGGGAGATAGCTTGAGTAGGCTTTCAAGATAGCCTACTCAAGTCATCTTCCAACATGAAAACCATACTGTTTTTCAACAGTATAAAATATGACTTAAAAGTGTATAAAAATATGACTAAAGAAATAACTTTGCTAAGAACCACCTCTGGAGCATTTTGTACATAGAAACCTTAAATGTTTTTTAGCCTTTCTTATAATTTAATATCTGCCCATGCAGAAGATAAATGGAAAAAGCAGCAATGGAGAACAAATCAGTATGTGCCTTCTGCTCAATGTTTACAAAAAATTTACATCTGCATTTACAGAGCTGGATTCAAACTTGGTCTCATTTCGGTATGCAAAATATAGCCAAAAGGCTCTAATATATGAAATTATGTTGTGATTTGAAATTCTAACTGCTATATTTTAAAAATCACCCATTCAAAACAAAATGCTTACAGTTTCTGAATCAACTGAAGAATTTACTTCATGTTCATGAATGGGGCTTCTAGAACTTTGGAGAGAAACCTTAACATGACACAGCTAGTTTTCATGTATTGAGAGGCCCAGTGATATCACTGATGCTTAAATCAGTAGGAGTGGTATCAAATAGCTATAGGCTGATTGTATTGATATCAAGAGTAAATACTGTCAGGAACAGTGTAATTACAACTGCCTGAAGTTCTACATTGTTTGATTTATAATTTATCATTCTTCTTTCCAACCATGTATATATAACCCAAGATGACAGGCACTTCAGATATATGATTAGGATAATTTACACCATAACAACTTTGGCTTTCAAGTGTTGTAAAATTCTTGCTATTTTTGCTGCAAAAGGCTGATACAGAAACTGCTAAAATACTCTTCCATCTCCCCTTAGGTTCAGCATTCTTAGCACCCTAAAACAATATGAATAGTTCAGAAGCAAGAAACTAGCTAGAATGCAGTTGACTGGCAGCTAGAAGACTAGGAACTATAAGGAAAGTCAGTAAGTATGTAGAGAAGCTCAGTTATTCATCCCTTTATCTTAAAGAAGGTACATACCAGGGTTTTTCAACCAGGGTTCTGTGGCACCCTAGGGTTCTGGAAGAGGTCACTAGGGGTTCCCTGGGAGATCAGAATTTATTTAAAAAACTATTTCAAATTCAGTCAACTTCACATTAAAGAGGTAACATTCATTCTTTATTTTTAGTTTAAGAACACTGTTAATGCATATATAATCAGGCCTACACATGAAACAAATATAATAATTTTGTAACTTCTGGCCTATATTTGAGCCTGAATGTGCAGGGGTTCCCCGAGGCCCGAAAAATATTTCAAGGGTTCCTCCAGGGTCAAAAGGTTGAGAAAGGCAGGTATATACAAATCAATATTATCAGAAAGGGATTTTTTTTCAAAATATTTCTTAATCCATTTATCCATCAGTTTTTTTTTCTAAACATGTGGCATTGCCAGATGAAACTAAAACTTAACAAGTAGCAAAACAAAAAGTAACAAACTGAAACATTACAATTTGTTATAACTTTGAATTTCATTAAAAATGTCATTATCATGCACAATCTGAGTTTAAACAAACAGTGCTACAATCTGGTCCCAAATCCACAGAATTAACAACATGACTTTAGATTGATCAATGTGCATCAAGAATATAAACGCTTTTCCATCAATATTTGGAACTGAGCAGGACATCAACGTCTGTGGACTATAAAAATTGTAATAATTTGATCAAAGGGCAAGGAAGATAATGTTTGAGTGATCAATTTTCCAGGCCTTTATTCCCCCTTTAACAGTAGTGTTTTATAACATTGTTAAAAAAGTGAGAACATATGATTTTCCTGTTATTTAATTTAATATAATTATTTTTTTAACGAAAGAAGTAATTGATAAATTCATTTTATACCAGCTTTTAAAGGGTCTGCACTGCCAAACAACAGTCGCTTATTTCAAAATAATTTCCAATTTGAAAATCAAGTGTAAACACTTTATTTAACACCCATATACAATACTCATTGAGACAGATCATTCCAAAGACACCACCGTATGCTTCTAATTAGAGGAGTGCACTATTTAGAACCAAAATGGGCAAGGGTGCTTCAGATCTGGTGTGGGCACCCTCTCTGTACCTGTTGCTGCTCCTTAAGAAGCTGTGTCTTTTCCAGTAGCCAATAGACTCAAGACAATGTTTATTTATGGGCCCCTAGAACTTGAACTCACATTCTCCTGAGCCTGCAGAGTTACAACCAGAGCCCTAGAAAAGATGCAGTGTCTTTAAGGAACGGCCAGTAAGTACAGAGAGGGTGCCCACTTCAGATTCAAACACCACATTGCTCTCTTTCTGGAGCAACCCCCTTCCCATATAATCTTATACTCAGCCCATTTTGTCTATTGTTTAGTAAATAATATCAAATATCTTCTTTGACATCCTGGAAAATAGTAGGATTTCAAAACTGGTGTCCTTCAGAGAACCACAATTACAGTATAAGTTAATAATATGGCTTAGTTATAGATATTGAAAAATAGAGAGTTGTGTCTGCTGTGTTTCTTCTTTAACTTGACAACACGTTGTAATCATTCAATACTTTCCTGATTTCTATTAGCTAAGCTTCCTTCCAGGTTCTCATATTTCCCAATAACTATTTCATATCAAATTCTTGCTATATATAGCTCTGGTGATTAAAACACCCATAACCTGCTTTTACATCTTGGACAGATATAAATTGCCAAGACATGATTTTGTTTTAATAATTGCTCTATCTTTCTTGCTAAAATACAGCAATATTTAATTCGTGTTAGATTTCCTTTTTGTAAAATTGTTAGATTTGTATTAAAGGACTCAATGTAGTTCCCTGATTAATTTCACACAGGAAAGGTAATCTGAAGAACTGAGGTAAATAATGATGAGGCAGGATAAAAAAGGCACCATATAAAATTGAAAAAGCATGATTAAAAATATAAGTATCAAGCATACAGAAGCACTAGTCTGAAGGCAGAAGACACAGTATAATGTCTGTCAAAAGCAAGCATCTCATTCATCTTTTAATGGTTCTTTAAAAGTGTCAACACTCCTGTGGAAGAGTAATTCAGGCTGGTGATATCATTGTTTTTTTCCTTCTGGACTTTCAAAGGTTTTGTACAAAGCCTCCTAAGCAAATTTAATAGTCATGGGAAAAGAACGAAAGCTCTCATATGGATCTGCAGCTGTGACATAAATTAGGAACTTTCCCCACTAAAGAAGCAACTCTTTCTTTTCTGAAAGAACCTGAAATTATAGTTCCACTGAAGAGTTTAGGAAATATATCAGAATTCTGTTGAACAATGTAATCAGTCTGGATGTTTATAGTCAGTGTTTAATTGTTTATATCAGAACACACACAATCCTGTAGCATTGGTCATGCCTCCTGGGAATCATGGTCCAAAATATTTGGAGGGGACCAGGTCACCTACCTCTGTTGTCCATGTTCACAGAAAACATGTCCCACGAAGAAGCCATGACACTTTGACAACTTTAGAATCAAGTAAGGTCTTATTCTCTCAAGAAGCATCAGACTGTGAATTCTGGACTTTGAGGTGCAATTGTTTTGAACGGCAACAGATTGGGGAAGTGCATTAGAGTACTTTTTCCCAGCAAATTGTCTCCCCAAAGTTAAGATTAGCAGAATGAAGTCAGCGAGGCTCTACTCAATAAATGTTTTAAGCTGTTGCTTTTTCTCTTAGTGGCTGCACCGCCCACAGAGGCTTCAACAGAAAAAGTTCCAGTTGTATGCAAAATATATTTCCAATAATGCTTCTAATGGAAAGAAGATCCACTTAAGGACAAATCTCAAATCCGCAATGCAATCTAAGTGCTTTGAAATGTCATAAATGATTAAACATACAAGATCTAACAAAGTGTTGAGCTAGCAAAATGGAAACCAGGTGGCTTCTAAGCAGGTTTGGTCAGGTTATAGGGCTTTTCCCCCCCTCAGCCTGAGCATTCACAAAGAAACATTTCATCAGAACTTTACCCTTGAGCATAATAATTCCATTTTAGAGAAAATGGATAATCTTAAACCTTTAATGTCTGTCCTATATACATAGATTTTATGTTGATTGCCCTGTATATCACAAGCTGTCTATATCAGCATAACCCTTTATTTAAAAACAGATTGACAAAAAGGATGTGAAAGAGCTTTCCTGAAGCCTGTGAAAAGGGAGAGGCCTTCATTTTCCTTTTTAGGCAAACTAATGACATGTAAGTGAATCTGTATAATGATATTAGAGTTTAATAAGACTGACTGGACAAATTATGTTGCCATAGCTACCCTCAGAGGTTCAGAAGACATTTCTACTACTTCTGTTTTTCAAGGTTTAATAACTGATTCACAAACTTATTCCAGTATGAAATATATTAGGCAAGAATGTGGCTAAATGGTGATCTGTTTTTATTTTTCAGGATCATAATGCAAAGGATATTTGAATATAAACAATAAGTTCCCCTAAATCTTTTCTTAAACATTTCAAATGCTTAACAGTTAAAAAACATGCAAAACACAAAGCCTGTATAATGGCAGCAACTGGATAGCATATATCCCAAAAATATTTGCAGCCTGAATTGAACAAAAACAACCACCAGAATTAGAAAAGTATGCATTTTTTCATGGTTTGCATGATAACTTATTTGACTGTCACTTGAAGAGATGCTGGTCAAACTGGAAGAATTTTGATTCAAACTAAATTCCTTTCAGCAACAGCCTAGTCTGAAATAAATCAAAGGTGGCCTGATATTTAAAAGTAAAAAGAATAAAGTACTGTTTTAATGCATTTTCTTTTATCACCCTGGTTTTAATACTTCTGTGGGATTTTAATACTGAAACTGACTCCCATTATTTTACATAGCAATATTATGCAAGTGTCTGCACCTGATCATTCAAGCATTCGAGCACAATCACAGTCAGGATGCTGGGATTCCTTTAACTGTTTTAATGAAGCGTAATGAACGGTACAGAAGGCAAGCTGCGAATAAAGATTTCCTGCTCAAACCTAACTTAAAAACTACATTCCCTTAGTTAGTTAGTCCCCTTTCCCATGCAACCATGTCACCGCCCCTCCCATCCAGATGGTATTCCTGGCATATCTCAACCCCATGTCCTTGATGTCCTCCATAGCCATAATAAACTACTTCACACTCCAACTTCACACCCCCTCCCATCTGGTGACATGGATTCCATTCCTTGGAGAAGGAAATGATGGTAGATGCTCCGATAAGGGTTTCTGTAAAACCTTTGATCAGGGGGATCTGACATACCGCCCCCCCAAGAAAGACTAAAAAAAAATCAGATATCACATAAAATTAAGCAATGAGATTAGTAAGGAAAGGGCTTAGAAGGATACTTTGCATGAAACTTTTTGGTTAAAATAGGAGCATTAACATGACATGCATTAACCCAGTCAGGATCTGGAAAATGCTTCCATTGAATCAAGTACTGTAAAGATTTGCGAAAAAAGCGAGAGTCCAGAATGCCTTTAACTTCAAAATGCTGATGGCCATCGACCATGATGGGTGGAGGGGTTGCTGCAGGCTGGTGCCACTTAGAATGTTCCGGTGCAGGTTTAAGCAAGCTGCAATGAAAAACAGGGTGAAGCCTTTTGAGGGTGGGGGGTAATTGCAATTGAACAGTCACAGGATTAATAATTTTTGTGATGGGGAAAGGTCCAACAAACTTGGGGGCAAGCTTCTTTGAGGGTTGTTGGGAGCATAAAAATTTGGTAGAGAGATAAACAAGATCACCCACTCTAAATTTCCACTCTGGGTGCCTGTGATGGTCAGCAAACTTTTTCTGAGTTTCATGGGTGTGATCTAACGCCTGGTGGATGATCGGCCAATTAATGGCAATCTGTGCAGCCCAGTCGGCTACAGAGGAGTCAGGCAAGGATTGCAATTGAAGTTCAGGTATTGGAACGAAGTTCTATATGAAAAGGGGAAAACCCAGTGCTTCGGTGAACTGCATTATTATAAGTAACCTCAGCGAAAGGAAGGAGGTCCACCCAATCATCCTGTTGGAAGCTAATGTAGCAGCGTAAGAATCGCCCTAGAGTAGACTGAGCTCGTTCAGTTGCTCCGTCTGTCTCCGAATGCCTCGAGGAGCTGAGGGATTGCTGGACACCAATTAATTTCAAAAATGTGTGCCAAAATTTGGAAGTAAATTGGACACCTCTGTCGGAAATTACACGCATGGGACACCCGTAAATTTTATAGATATGCATGAGAAATAGCTTGGCTAATTGCTGAGCAGTTGGGATTTTAGCACAAGGTATAAAATGAGCCTGCTTGGAAAATAAATCACTTACAGTCCAAATAACAGTCTAATTTTTACTCTCAGGTAAATCCACAATAAAATCCATGGTGATTTCTTTCCATGGAGCCTTGGGGGAGGCTACGGGTTGTAAAAGTCCTTGCGGTTTCACCCCCTTTCTCTTCGCTTGGGCACAGACGTGGCATGATGTGACGTAGGACTGTACATCAGCATGAAGGGAGGGCTACCAAAATTGGCGCCTCACCAAGTGGAGAGTTTTTGTGAAGGCAAAATAACCTGCAGATTTAATATCATGGGAACGGTGCAAAATTGTCTGGTGAAAAGACTCAGGCACATAGATTTTGCCGTTACACTACCAGACATTGTCAATTTCAGTTAATTGTTACACTGTAGCCAGGGATCGTTAGGGAGTGCCTGAAGCAGTTCCTCTTTTAGGTCAGCCTGCACTTTCACTTTCCCGGCTACTGCTTGTTTGCGTGTTACGCAAGCCATTCCAAGCTGCTTCTGAGAGAAAACTGTGTCTACAATTTGAGTTTGGGCAGTGTGATATTGCGGGAGGTGAGAAAGTGCATCAGCAAGAAAATTCCTCTTACCAGGAAGGAAATTTAGGGTAAAATTAAAACGGCTAAAAAATTGAGCCCAACAAATTTGTTTGCCATTCAATTTCCTGGGGGTTTGTAAAGCTTGGAGGTTTTTGTGATCAGTCCAAACCTCAAAGGGATAACGAGCACCCTCTAGCAAATGCCTCCAATGTGTGAGAGCAGTCTTTACAGCAAAAGTTTCTTTTTCCCAAATGGGCCAGTTGCACTCAGAGTCAGAAAATTTGCATGAGAGGTACGCACAGGGGAGGGGGAAACCTGTTTCATCTTTTTGAACCAGAACTGCCCCGATAGCTGAGTCAGAAGCATCTGCTTGCACAATAAAGGGGTGAGTTGGGTCTGGGTGAGCCAGAATGGGTTCTCTAGTAAAAAGAAGCTTTAAACGGTCAAAAGCTGCTTGACAATCAGAAGTCCAGGCAAGTCTAGCCCCCGGGGAGGTAACTTTCTGGGTTTCCCCCCTCCCTCTAGTTTTCAACAAGTCAGTTAGAGGTAAAGCAATTTGAGCAAATTGGGGGATAAAATTTCTATAGAACTTTGCGAACCCTAGAAAACTTTGAAGTTGACACCTGGTGTGAGGGGGTTTCCACCCCATGATGACTTGTACTTTGGCAGGATCCATTTCGACCCCCTTGGAACAAATACAATAGCCCAAATAGTCCAGCTGGAAGATGTGGAACGTGCATTTAGAGAGCTTGGCATACAGCTTAGCATCTCTGTTTGCACAAGACTTTCGTGACAAGCTGAACATGGTCTTTGAAGTTGTCAAAATAGATTAAAATGTCATCTAAGTAAACCAGGGCCCCTTTGTACAAATGCTCATGGAAGACCTCATTGATATATTGCATAAACACTCCAGGGCCCCCCGCTAACCCAAATGGGAGGACTTTGTATTGATAGGAACCTAGAGGGCAGTTAAATGCTGTTTTCCATTCATCCCCCTCCCGAATTTGAATTCTAAAGTAGTCTTCTCTGAGGTCAAGTTTGGTGAATACTGTTCCCTTCAATAGGTGTGATAGCATGTCTTTCATTAAGGGGAGAGGGTATTGATTGTTTATTGAGATGGCATTTATTCCACGGTAATCCGTGCAGAGTCTCAGAGAGCCATCTTTTTTCTCCCAGAAGAGCACCAGGGCTGCCAAAGGTGAATTGGCAGGCTCAATGAACCCCCTCTCTAAGTTTTTGTCAATGAATTCCCTGAGAACTTGTTTCTCAGTTTCTGACATAGCATACATTTTTGGATTAGGTAGTTTAGCCTTTGGGTCAATTTCAATGGCACAGTCAGTTTTTCTGTGAGGAGGCAATTGGTCACACTCTTTCTCATTGAAAACATCAACGAAGTCTGTATACTCGGGTGGAATGTCAGGCTGTGCCACAGGTTCTGCCGCAGGGGTGTGGTTGAGGAGGGTGCTGGCTACATTTTCCGCCTGGGTTGTGGTACAGGAAAGGGGTTGCCAGCCCCATTTTTAAACAATAAAGCACCTGAGTCTCTGTCGATTTGTGGCTTTCCACTCTTTAGCCATGGGAGTCCCAGGATGATAGAGTAGTTGGCAATAGGGGCTACAATAAATTGCAAGGTTTCTTTATGCCACCCCAACCTCATGGCCAAAGTCTCAGTCCAGAATTCCATGGGTCCCCCGTGGGCAACTGAACCGTCCATCTCAGTGAAAATAATTGGATTTTTAAGTCTTTTGGTTTTAAGGCTCAGTGTGTCAATTAGGGCGGGGTGTATCAAGCATTTTGTGCACCCTGAGTCTAACATAGCTGTCAGATTGGCTTTGTGCCGGGTTCTTAAGTTTTTTAGTTCTACTTTCACCAGCAAGTTGGGGCAATCATCACTCACCAAAGGGTCTTCCTTGTCATCTATCTCCGAAGTAGGCATGTTGCGCCCTGGAGTTTCCACCTGCTCGTGGGTGTGATTTAGAACAGGTGAAATTCGTTTCCCGCCAGCTCCAGTTCCTCCTGTTCGGAGTCTTCGCCGGAGTCAACCAGGGACTTCACCTCTGGATCCTTTTGGGCCAGCGCCGTTGCAGCGGCTGCCTTGCGTCTAGTTGGTGGGGTTTTAGCTGGTCTGGTTGTTCCTTTCGGTGTATCTGACTCCCCGCATGGGCATTCTGCTGCTCTGTGGGTATCCTTCCCGCATTTGAAACAGCTGCCTCTTTTCCCTGGCCAGTCTTTCTGGTCCTCCTTGTCACAGAAGAGTTTTTGCTGGGTGAAGGGAAATTGACCTGGGGCTACAGTATTTTTTCCCATTGTTTGTGCTTGGAGTTGCTGACAGAATTGGTATTGGGTATTCTCCACCATGATGCAGTTGAACAAACCACTCCGCCGCAGGTCCCCAGAGTCTGGCGCCTACCTGGCTCACTTTCTTGTACTCAGTGGGAAAGCAAGACCCAAATTCCTTCATGTATATGGACACGTTGGTTAAGAAGAACGCCAACTGTCGTGGGTCTCCATTGAACTTAACTTGTATGTCCTTCAGGGTTGCAGCTGGTGTCGCCCCGCTGGGCAGAGCTCTCCCCCAGTCACCTTGGCTCTCTGGGTGGCCTCCACTCTGCCGGTCCCTCACTAGGGATTTGAAATCCTGGGTTGGGGTTAGGGTACGCTGTCTTCCTCGTGAGTCCGGCGATGCCACTCTGGATAGCTGAGTTGAGATTTCTGCCAAGGGGTACGCCATGGTCTCCAGGGTTCTCGATACCTGCTGCAACACCACTTCCATAGCAGACATCCTCGCCTCCAGGCTCTGCATTTCTTGCAGAGTTCCATTGGGGTCTGGTATGGTCCCATGCAACCCAGACTCTGAACCCTTACTTGTGCCTCCATGGGTAGAGGGGCTTTTTCCTCTTTCTCTCTGGCACTGGGCTGGGAAGGACTCATCTGTGGTTCTTCTACGATAATGCTTGGCGTCTGAGGCTCTCTCACGAAATTGAGGGAACGGAGGGCACTTTCCAACTCCGTAGTGTTGAGCCGGGGTTCCATCTCGCACTCGCTGTCCCCGCTCCCTGAGCTCTTCTCCATCTCAACTTTTTCTTCTTCCACTTTGGCATACAGCACTGTCCTCTCCGATGACAGTAAAGGCGATGGCTGCTTAGCCTGGGATTTTCTGTGTTTAGGCATGATTCGTCAACTCTCAGCTGATTACTTGCTCAGGAAGAGTTTTTGAAAAGATGGATTCGCAGCTTAATGTCAGCACCTGATCATTCGAGCATTCACACGGTCACAGTCAGGAGGCTGGGATTCCTTTAACTGTTTTAATGAAGCGTAATGAACAGTACAGAAGGCAAGTTGCAAATAAAGATTTCCTGCTCAAACCTAACTTAAAAACTACATTCCCTTAGTTAGTCCCCTTTCCCATGAAACCATGTCATCCCCCCTCCCATCCAGATGGTATTCCTGGCATATCTCAACCCCGTGTCCTTGATGTCCTCCATAGCCATAATACACCACTTCACACTCCAACTTCACACCCTCTCCCATCTGGCGACACGGATTCCATTCCTTGGAGAAGGAAACGATGGTAGATGCTCCAATAAGGGTTTCTGTAAAACCCTTGATCAGGGGGATCTGACAGCAAGTTTATTTACTGTCTTCACTAAGTATGTCAAAAAGTACTCCTACTCCATCCTTGTTAACTATGATCCATCTCATGGCTAAACTGAATGCAACTTTAAATTTGTTCTTACATTTAATGGACAGATTTTTGAAACACAAACATGATCAGCTGAAGATGGAAATAATTAGGGAGATGGCAGCATACAGAATATACATACATACATACATACATACATAAATCCCTTTTGCTGCATTTCTGAATAAAAATCTACTTTTGGAGGTAATATTCTCTCCAAAGTAATAACTACAAAGAATGGATTGAACTTTTCCTATGCACCTCCATGATGCTTTTAATTATCAACTTCCCTCCCAACAATTTATGCTGTTTGCATTTTAAAATTCTATACCTTAAATTTTATTGCTGGTTTTAGAGAAGCGTGTGTGTTTGTGTGTGTGTCTGAATTATATCAATCTCCCATCTCAGCTTTAGTTCTCAGATAAACTTAGTCATGGACCTATTATAGAACCAGATCACAGGATTGCTTGGAACTATAATCAAGGCAGACATGTGGTGTTAAGATGCCACAAAACTATGTTTAACTCCCCCTCACCAAACACTGTGGCAATTCACTTAAAATTCATGAATGTCTCTTCCCTGTTATTTTCAATTTTCAGAAAACAATCTAATACATAAAATTGTCCAAAAGTCTGTATTCCGTTCCCATTCAGTATATTTTTGGAATTTTCTAACCTTCAATTAACTCAGAAAATGTAATATGAAACAGACTGAAGCATTCAAATATTAGAGACCAAACTCAAATTAAACAGCAAGGCAACCACACCAACCACACCAATTAACTGCAAAGGATTCCTTGGAGGAAATTATGTTTGTTTGTTTTTTCAAGGTATCTTAAGATTTACCCCTCTTATCCTCTTTCTTCATCACATCATCTTTACCCCACCCATTTGGGTAAATGCTAATGTAATTTAAATAAAACTATGAGGTTAGTATTAGTTTAAACGAGGAACAAGGAAAATGCTTTATGTGCTCAACATACAGAAACATACACACAAACTGTACAGCAATATGCACTAAACCCCACATTTAATTAACTTCAGTTTATTGGACTTCAGGTGCAAGGGCCACATTTTTCATTCTGACATCACCGAAAGTAATGAACACTACACTGATCTTAGCCCAAAGACCCATTCTCCTGGGAGCGCATTCGTCTCTGCCTATGGGTAGTCCTGTCGTCAGGCATCTGCATCTGCCCCTGACCTTCTTGCCCTCTATCCTAGCAGACAGGAAGACATGCCAGAGCCCTGCACCATTGGCCACCTTCCTCCTTTTGAATGCAGAGGAGAGAGAAAAGGGACCAGCATCTGGACTGCCCCTTTGTGTCTTCTTGGGGTGCTGCTTCTGCTTCCTCTAGGCCATGTTGCAAAGGTAACTTCTTGTTCCTTGCTAGGCCATGGTACTACTTTATTATCCTTTGCTCACTGCTTCTGCTCTCTTGAACAAGGAGGAGGAGACAAGACCCTAAATCAAATGGCTCCATTTGATCTCTTCAATGCCTGTGTGCTCTCTGCCTCCTCTGTTATTTTTGAAATGCTCCTTACCCAGTGGCTTCTGCTCCATCACCCCTGCCTTCCCCATCCCTCATCTACATTGCCCCACTTCTTACCCAGATGTTGAAGGCATTAGTGTACCTCTGCATGCACTCTCTGGTTTGCATGTCAGACTTACCAGGTGGACCAGACAGGAGCATGACCAGATGGGCTAATTCCACTTTATTGTAAAGCTACATTAACAGAATCTTGCAAGTCTGAAAGTACAATTCTTCCCTTGTCTCCTTTAGACACCAAGAAATTAGGGAGGGTCTCTTCTGAGCCTCTTGCCCTGCCCACTATCCAGCTGTGGGCTATGCTCTCTTGTCTGGCCATTCCCTTGGCAGCATCTCTTTGCCCAGTCTCCCAAGGTCATTCCCACATACCATTATAGGAACGTTTTCTTTCCTTCCCCTTCGGCTTGCCTGATTTTCTCTGACCCCACCCCCTTAAATTTTTCCTTCTTTTTCCACCTAGATTCAATTGACATTTGGTTTTAACCAATACCCGTTACCACCAATGTTCCATTAAATCATAGTTTTACTGTATAGGTAGTCCTCGAGTTACAATGGTAATTGGGACTAGAATTTCCATTGCTAAGTGATGCGGTCATAAAGCACGTCACCTGATCACATCGCTTAGTGACAGCAATCCTGGCACTCCTTGTTGCCATTGTTAACCGAATTCCACCGGTCATTAGCCAGGGACTCACCCTAATCCAAGCCATTCCGGGCTTGGTCCATCCCAGCCCTGAGTCTCGGTAAGGTAAGGGATTGCCTCCTTTTCAACTCCTCCCACCCACCTATCTCCCCTCCATCTCTGCCCTTTTGGCTGCCCTGCACCCTCCCCATACTCTCACAAATCTTGACCAGAGGTTGAGTCCACTCCAGAATAGTGGGGGTAAAGATGGTGGGAGCTGTGGGATGATGAGGAAACTGGTTTAAACTCCACTTTGCTTTGAGTGGAATTTGTCTCAGTGGACATTTCTCCCAGAAGAATTCAACAAAAGGGCCAAAACATACATTCAGCTATAACCTCTACCATATTCTCAGGTCAAAACATCTGACCCAATAATTCCTTGGCTTTTTTGCAATAATGTTGGTGTGCAATTTATCATTGCCAGTTTAAAGATTAAAAACAAAACAACACAACACAACATAAAACTAGCATTTAGCAAGTCAAACAGCCCACAATACAAAGTTTTAATATTCAGTCTGGATATATTCCCTGAAATACACGTGAAACATCACAGCTATTGTTAGGTTGGACAATAATTCAATAATAGTCAATAACACCTCATTCTAAAAATTAAACATTATTTGTGCTGCTAAACAGCAAATATTATTTAAGGAGGGGGACTGCATGAATGGGTCATTATTCCTTAATATGTTATATTTTATAAAACAGTGTCTTAATATATATGATTTTGTTTAAAAAACAATAAATTCAAATTAATGTATAGCCTTTTGTTTGGTTATGTAGTTCATGTCAATCCAGCTCCGGACATGGTTATGCAGAAATTGTGCTTCTTTTGTAAACAATGTTTTAAATACTTTTCATAGCATGTGGATATTGAATCTGAATGTATCTCTCAAAGAAAATGATGCAGATGTATGATATCTACACTTCACTCCATATTTGGTTTAGCACTATTTTTGACATTTGAATCTATTTCTTTGCATTATGTTGATTTATTTCCTAAGTGTTTATCACTATAAGTCCAATAATCCAAATGTTTTAAATGTTAAATTCATGATTAATAAATTCCAGTAATAACAATCAGGATAAAATTGCTTAATTGAAATAAACACACACACACACACACATATACTCCTATGTGTATAATTAATTAGTAATATATTAAAATATTTACAGAAGACTGCAGAAATGTTATTTTCCATTGTTATTTAAATAATTTCTATAATTTTGTCTGTTCTGTTCCAATATTTTTGTATAATAATCTAAAACTATACTGTGTCCTATAAAATCAAATTAAATGCAGTCTAGCTCCAGAGCAACATATTTTGAAAGCTCAGTTTATTGCAATCAAATATTGATGCTTTGTAAAATAAGGATTAAAGGGAGTAAAAATCTCAGTCAAAAATATTTTCTACAAAAATACAGATTTTTTTCAACTTTAATCTGCAAGCTCTCAAGTTAGTGCTACATAATGATACTCAACAAGTTCAGTATCCATATAGACTTCAGTTTATTGAATTAAAATATATATTATGTCTGCTTTTATACTTTCATAATCCTGCCTGGATTACGATTAAAAATTCTGTGACAAACTCCTAATTTGAAAATACTACCAGAAAATAAAAGAGAATGAGCTCTTCTTTTACCAATCTCCATTGACATGTAAAAGAATCTAGATAAGAACCCATCAAGCCCTGTTTATTCCAAAACAATTTGCACAAGGAAAGATTCTAGATATTTCAGTAAATAATAAAAAATGGTTGTAAAACTGTCCAAACCAACAACTATTTTAACTTTCAAAGTCAAATTATAGGGTATTAAGAGCTAGACAAAATTTAGCAAAATTGTCCATCTTCATATTTTCAATTATTCTATCAAAATTTGCTAGAGATCACTGACAAATGCATCACATTTGTCACGTTGTCATTATTAAAACTTCCATTCACATTGTAGAATCAGGTTTATTCACTATGCTTTGATTTTGCACTGAGAATTATTAAGGGAATACTGAATTTTAAAATTTCACTTTTTAAAAGAAATGTGCATATAAAAACAGCTCTTTTATCTTTCTTTCAAAATAGACCACAGCCACAGAAGGATGTAAGAATGAAACTTTAAAAACAAGTCATATGCAAGTGTTAGAAGCAATTGTTCCATAAACACAAGTTTAAAAAATATATTACTTACAAATAACTTTTCTTTCAGACAACTACAACATAAGGAAAGACCACGTATGCCAGGAAAATCTTCCTAGATAATGTTCTCTACCTGGTGGGAAGGTGGAATTCTCCCTTTACTACAAAGCCAATCTGTCATGTTCACTGTTTCAATGTGCATTGTACATCGTAACGTTTCACATGCCATGGCGCTGACGCGCGTTTCTGTTGGGAGGGAGCTGCTGTGAAACCTTGTGCCAAGCTCTGTATCTATGTTCATTTCAATGGAATGTGTTTGGGTTATGTGCTCTGCTCAAGGTCTTTTCCCACGAACCATCAGAAGCTGTTAGGAGCACCTGCGATTGTGAGCCTGGGAAGATTCTACGGGGGGAGGGATTTCGTTTGTACCGAGGGTTTTTTAGTTTGCATTTGGCGCGCTTTTTCCATTCTCAGCTTTCTTTGTGATCCTGCATACTATTCTTTAATAAATCAGATATCTTTATGATCCTGTTCATGAGTCTGATGGTGTTTTAGAATAGGCAATCCTTACATAAAGCTGAGAATCACTAAAGTTGTACTGTTAGCTCTTACTGTCCTAACAGTGAGACACACACTGAGACGAGTAGTAGTTCTCTAGTGTTTATTACTGCTACATAAACAGAATCCTAACAAACTGAATAAGTGTGGGAAAAACCCAGACATATAAATCCCAAAAGCTAAGGCGGGCCTGATCTGTGTCTCTTTGAATGGCTGCTTAATTCCTCAGTACTACGCATGCGTTTTCCCCCCTGGATAGAGGCCCCCTCCTGCTCACCGTCATTACTCATGACACCTACCAAGATTAGTTTCTTGTGAGGGAAAACAGTTAACGATGGCCGAATCCAAGCTCACGACCGAGAGACTTGAGGAGCCGACTGGCTTGATGCCCAAGTCAACAGTCAGGAGCGGAGAACTGAGCCTCACCCCAGAACCTTCAGGTTTCTGGCAGGATTCGAGTTCCAGCCCTGAGGTAGAGGAATCCAATGGTGGGAGAGCACCAGCGCAACCGGCACCCAGCGAATCACCTGCAGAGTTGATCACCTGGGATGAAATGGGAGAACCCCAGCCAAGGACATCCCAGGCGTCCTGGAAGTATCGGTTCCTGCTGACCCCAAATGTAGAATCCTACCACGGTATCAGCAGGGAGACAGCCTAACATGCGAGGGAGGGAGGAATCTCAAGCCCCTGAAAGGCTAAGAGTGGTAGAGGCCAAATTAGAATCGATGGAGTACATGCTAAAAAACCTGTCTCTGTCATGGGGGGGGGGGGGCAGCCGAGACGCGAAGGAGATTCCAGCTCCACGCAATCATCCTCCATCCCCTCACCTGGACCGCTGGCGGAGCAGGGCCAGAGACAGCGCCGGGATGAATCTCCACCCGGCAGAGTTTGACCATCAGTGTCCCCACCCCAAGGAGGAGGAACTACTGTAACCTGGGGCCCAACCACTCAAGCAGCCGCTAATTCAGCTCCAACAGGAGCGGGGGCGAAAGACTTTTTTGTCAAGTTTGATGGGGATCCAACTAAGTTGTCTTTCTCACTAATGCTAAAAGTTATATGAGGCAGTTTAGCACATGCTTCCCTTCCGAAGAGGCTAAAATAACTGCCATTGCCACCAAGCTGAAGGGACGAACAGCTGACTGGTATGTTCAATTAAGTGAGGCTGACTCCCCTGAGCTTGAGGATTTTGAGGAATTCATGTGGGCGTTAAAGCTGCATTTTGAAGATCCTCTAGCCAAGGCAAGGGCTAAAAAGGCACTGAAGGATCTTACCCAGGGCCAACTGTCTGTAGCTGATTACGCCCTGGAGTTTAAGGCTTTAGCTGGGAAAATCCCCGACTGGTCCCAGTTAACCTTAATAGAACAGTTTAAAGAGGGACTCAACAGGGACGTCCTGCGGTGGGCGTTGTGTAGAGACGACCCAGAGACATTGTACGAATGGATCTGTCTGGCCAGCAAAGCTGAGCACACCCAGCATACCTACATGCAAACCAAGCGACCTGAAAGACAACCAGCCACCATGAGACTTTAAAATTTATAGTAGCACCTGTTGGCAACCCCTTGGTAATTCTGGGGATTCCCTGGTTGACCTATCAAAGCCCACATATAAATTGGGAACACAGAACTCTGACTTTTAAGGATGGGTTTTACCAAGCCCCTACCGCAGAGAGGGCTTCAAGCGCGGGGGTTGGAAGGGCTGCAATTGTCATGCCGCGACCTAGTTTGGCATGTTTAGAAGGCTTGCCCGATCGATACCAAGATTTTGCAGATGTCTTTGGAGAAATGGAAGCAGATCAGCTACCCCCCCCCATCGAAAAACTGATTGTGCCATAGAGTTGATTCCTAACGCTCAATTGCCCAAGCCAAAAATTTATCCAATGACTCAGAAGGAGCTTGGGGCATTACGGGACTTTATCGACAAAAATCTGTCAAGGGGGTTTATTGAACCTGCAAATTCCCCAATTGGGGCCCCTGTGCTATTCCGGGAAAAGAAAGATGGCATGCTTAGACTCTGTACAGACTATCGGGTGTTAAATTCCATCTCAATATGCAACAAATATCCTCTGCCACTAATGAAAGACATGTTAGCTCATTTGTCAAAGGGCAAGATTTTCTCCAAGCTCAATCTTCGTGAAGCCTATTTTCGCATCCGCATACGAGCTGGAGACGAGATATCAGATATCTTTATGATCCTGTTTATGAGTCTGATGGTGTTTTAGAATAGGCAATCCTTACACAATCCAACTGTTGCTCCACCCTTGAAATTACAGCATTTAGATCAGCAATTAATCTGAACGGTGAATCTCTGTTCACCTTCTCCCTTACTTTTTAAGGCTTCATTTAGACACCATTCAGTAATTATATTAAATTAGAGAACTTAATTGTAGCCTCTGAACAAATAAAATTAATCAGATTGGTTTCCACTTTCCAGACACTGATATACTAATCTTAAAATTTTTAAAAGTGGGAATTTCTTCTCATCCAGTTCCCAGAAAAATGGCCACATATGAATATTTAGGCTTGTTTATTAAATCATTTAGTTTTTTATCTATAATAGCCTTGATCCCTCTTCCTTTTTAAAGTTAAATTATAAAAGTATCATATGATTTTGCATACCCAACGTTTACCAATCCACACTTGAATTTCAATATTGTTATCATACAGGAATTCCCTGAAAACCTTGCGTGTGGTCCTTGTAAGGTCCTTGTAACATAGTATAAAATAGGTGTGGCAAATAAATGCATTGCATGCTATAAGCTTATGCTCTACAGGAATAACTGGAATCCAACAAACATGTTGTAATAGTAGAACTTATGGTATACAGCTACATGATATTTGAATAAAACATGGTGAAATGTTTACTTGAAGAATAAGGGTGGGATTTTTCAGACAACACTGAGCTTTAAACTAAATCTATTTTGTCTGTGTCATAAACCCAATCCATATGGATAAAAATATCTTCCACTTCCAGTTCCATATTAAATTTTGTAACAAAAATAATTAAACTATATAGAATTAAGCCTAATTTAAACAGTTGTATAGGTTTCCCAAAATGGAGTTAAGGATCCATTTCTTCCTCATTTGATCAGTTACTGGTGAATTAGTCTAGAGAACTGAGGAGGTGCTGAAGTTCCCAGAATATATAAATGACTTTCAAAAGGCTCTCAAAATAAAATATAGCACTTGTATGTAATTGTTCTTTGTACCACACAAGCCTATATTTATTCACACACATAAGAATAAAATGAAAGAAGTTATCCAGAGATTTATTACTAACTTTGCACTGTTTCTTCTCTTCAGTCAGATGAAGAAACAAAAGTACTAAATAATTTCAGTTTAAGCCAGATAGAACAAAAGTTTTCTAGAGGTCTATAGTGTTTAACATTTTCTGGATGAAGTCACACTTCCAGTATGTCTCCAGTGTTGGTGAACTGACTCATTGTCAGTGAGATCCAAAGAATCTATACCAGTGTTTCTCAGCCTTGGCCACTTGAAGATGTGTGGAGTTTAACTCCCAGAATTCCCCAGCCAGTGAGTTGCTAGTATCTTACTGGAGGACGAATAGGAAGACATCAAACAGTGTCACAGAAGGATTAATTTAATATTGTCCTGACTTAAGCAAAAGACCACGCTGAGACAAGGAGATTGTCTCTAGTGTTTATTAACTGCTATAGCAGACATAAAATCCTACCAAACTGAAGGAGCGTGGGAAACCCAGACATATAAATCCCAAAACTCAAGGCGGGTCTGCTCTGCGTTTCTTTGAAGGACAGTTCAAAGCCTCTAAACTACTCATGTGTTTTCCCCCCTGGATAGGGGCCCACTCCTGCTCACCATCCGTACTCATAACAAATACTTTGATTTAAAAAAGGAACTCAGAATATGCACCACATCTATGGTGACTTTATTAACTTTTATTATTACAGGCAGTTGAAGTATCTCATCACTTGAGAGCTCAGTTTTGTGACTGTAGATTTCCTACAGTAATTTAAATATTCTTAAAATGCAGGTTGTATACATGGTTTAAAAAAAGATAGTTGCTTGTTTTCATACAGAAAATGTGTAAGTTAATGGCCCAAATGTACAGTTGTAAAAGGTATAACTGCTGGATAGCTCTAAGAAAAATTAGGAGCGACTTCTGGAGAAGAAATGGAGAACTGGAAATGGCTCCACTAAAAGCGAAGCTGACAACCTTGGTGGAATGAAGAACCAGCAAGTAGACCGGCTCTTTGTAACACCCCTCCAGACAGGGAGAAGACTTGAGATTGCTCACAAGCGCTCCAGACAGTTGGTCTCCAGTGGGTTTAGAGCTCTGGGAGATGAGGGAATCGCCATTTTGCTCAAACCACAGTTGGCACCTTTAAGGACATTGGGTTCACATACTTCCTTTTCTAATAACTTTCAGAAATTGCTTGTTAGCTGCTTTTCAGCTATTAGGAACCTTTGGCTTGACAAGTCTGAAAACAGCAGGTGAGTTTCCTTCAATCCTTAAGGAAAGAAGTTTTAAATAGAAGTTTAAGAACTTAAAAAAATAAATATCAAAAGGGTGATTAGAAGGTTGATTCTGGAAAGTTACAAATGGACTAAGGGTCCAGATGGATTGCAAGTAAAATTCTGGAATTAATTATAAGAATCCTTCCTGTGGGAAAATGCTTTTGTTTTGAATTCTCTTAGAAAAAAACATTATAGGATGAGACTTTGAAGACACTAGAGGGAAACAGAAGGAAATAAAGGTTACAATTAAAGGAGAAGAACACTGAAATTTGATGTACTAATACAGAATGAAGCAAAATATTTTAACATTGGACATACTGAAGGATGTTTTTAAACAATAGACCCAGAAGTTAATTTTAAGAGTGTCTGTCTCTATAGATAGACTGTGTTTAAAAGAAGTTATGGAAGAGGAACAAGTTTTACCTGACAAGACTGAGACTGATCTGAAAGGGATTTAAAAATGATAGGTTACAAGAATGATATGGAAAAAGATGCTACACTGGACATGCAAAAGAAAACCAGCTGATGTCCTAATAATTAAAAGGGATATGGAAATAACAAATCAAGAAAGTGACCTGGATAATTTTCCTATATTGGATTTACAAAGGAGGCTTGTTAAAACTTCGAAGAATTTTGTGAGAAGGGACAAAATAAAAATGAAAGGAAATCAAGTTCTAGGACTTTATTTGAAGGGACTGAAGATCAAGTTTGTTAAAAGTAAAAGGAAGGAATATAAAGTTGATTTATTTGATCAAGGTTAAAATAGATATGTTGCTCTTTCTAATAATCCTTAATGGACTTTTGCTGACATCAGGACTGAAATGATGATGCTTTATAGGTTTGTTTGTAGATAAGAGATGGGATATGGGAAGACAAAATCATTTTTTGTATTTTAAGAGAAGGTGATAAGTTGTTAAAATTGTTTATATTTGTTGTGACAAAGGGGGAAGTCACTTCTTTATATATTTCTTTTCTTTTTCTTTTCTGTATTCCTTTTTCTTTCTTTTCTATTCTTTCTATTCTTTCTTTTCTACACCTATTTTTTCTTCTTATTCTTTTTTTAGTTTGCATTAGTTTTTATCTTCACAATTGTAATTTTTATTAAAATTACTATTTAAAAAAGAAAAAGGAGGAACAACAAGTAGTTTTTAAAATATCAGCATCTTATTAAGTAACTTCGAAAGATTTGAGCTTTTGCATTCTTAACCAAATACAAACTCACAGTCTTGGTGATTATCAGATTCCAGGCAGTTCAGAAAAGCAAAATGATTTCTGCATGTATTTCAAGTCTAAATCATGGAGCATTTTATACTAATAAAATTGCTGAGAAAGTTCTGCTTAAAAATCAAAATATGAAAGATTGGTTGGGAAGAAATTTGTGCTTCATATCCACAAATAGGCATCATCTCTAAATATCTGATACACTGAGTGGGGGAAATAAAACCTCTAAATTTCACTATGCAAAATAAGTTTTGTAGTAAAAAGTTCTACATATGAAATGGTAGAGCAATCATAATAGATGTGTTTATGGGCTGAATATGTGTGAAAACTGAATTATACCATATTGCCTGATAAATGGTCTTCTTAGATAGGCAATCCTTACAGGGACTAGTGCTGGACTGTTGCCCCTGATCTAGCTATGCCACACAAAAATGACATCCAAATCCACAGTACTCAACCATACAGTTAAGCAAGGCCCTTTGAAATATTCATTTTAAGTAAAGTCGTCTAGAACATGTGCAAAAGATGTTTCACTGCAGGCTTCTTATAATCAGATTTAAACATGATTTTGTTTCCAGTCAGGAAGCTAAAATTAGTTTAACTGTTCCTGAATGACAGACGAAAACATAAACATGTAGCTTCTCATTATTTCAGTTTCAATTGTCCTGTTTGTTACAAAACCAGGTTATACTGAACAATTTTATGCTTTATGTGCTATTATATAAGGGATTGATATATGATGCTATTACCCATGACATTACAAATTTAGAGTGATTATAACTGAATTTAATTTAAATCTTTATGCATATTAGATTACTAGCCAAAAAAAAAAGGAAGATTATCTATTTTGCTCCAAAGTTCCAGAAAAATATTCATTTTACACAGAAGAAGAAACATTTTACTTATATATGTTTGATTTTGGGTGACTGTCTTTTTTCTTTTTGATATAGTCTTATATACTTCATGTTTTGAATCTATACTTATAAGCATATTTTCTATTATAAATGTATAAACCACCCAGAGTCTTGGGAGCTGGGCATACAGAAAATCTTGAAAATAAATAAATTGAAAATAAATATATAATACATTTAGAGCGTACTCTACTTCCATCCTAAAACTCAAGGAGGTGTCCTATCTTGGACCAATCCAATGTTATTCAATCGTGATATCAACAAGTCAGAGAACTGCTTCACTTCAATAAGGGAGCTTCAGATAATGCTTTAACAGGAACAGCTAGTTGTCTGTTCCTGTCCAGATGTTGTGCCTATGCAGGTTTCTTGCCATAGTAAGTCACTTTGGCTGAGGCTCTTGGGAGCTGAAATGTAAAACACCTGGAAGGCACCAAATCTCCTACTTCTGCCTACCATATTTTGTGAAGGTACTGTCCTGCTTCAGGCTTTAGTAGCATACCCTACTGCTTTGAAAACAGGAGCACTCAGAAGAATCGTCCAGATTTGGTCCAGGGTTTCAGAGCCGGGTCAAGATTGTCAGCCAGTCCAAAGGTCAGAGGTCCAAGAGTAGAATCCACACACAAATGTCATACATGAGCTGGAGGTCAGATGTTGCTTCCAGCAAAGAAAGCCTGCCTCAGAGCTGCTTCTTAAATAAGGCTGCAGCCAGCTGTCAGTAATCAAACTGTTTGCTCTTTTGCTTAGCAAGTAGCCTAACAGACCTTCACAATTCTGCTCTCCTTTCTACTCCTCTAGTGTGGGGACTGGGAGGCCTTAAGTCATCCTCACTTGACAGGTCCAGCTGCTCAGGTGGTGCCTGTGATTGATCAGTCTCATGGGATACCTGGCTTTGTCTTTTTTGAGGCTGACATTCCACAGGCTCAGCTGGAGCAGCTTCTTCAGCTTTGGACTCAGAAGGTGAGTCTAGAGCCTAGGCAATGACAGGTACATACTGGGGACTTATTAACAATATGGCTACCACAACCAGAGGTATGAAACTGCAATTCAGCAAGCAAGCTAGTCAAGCCTTGCAATGGATTGATGTATTACTAAATCTAGGGGCTAATTTGCAAAACTAAGCAAGAACATACAAATATCCTCACACCTTTCAGTGTAATTATGAAGGCAACAGAATGGAAAAAAACAAAAATATTTGCTTTGGAAAGAATTGTAGGAAGGAGAGTAGAGATGTCAGGCTCCCTTTGCTCGCCTGCCATAAAGCACTGCAAACACATGTCAGCTTTCACGTGTCAGCTTTGCAGCTTTGCAAACAGACAGAATGCTTCAGCACATTCCTTCTTGAGCCATTACAGCCAAGGATGAGCCACTGCTGATAAGACACCTGAACTCTAACGAACTAATGAGCTGGGAGGGGAAATTCAGGAGTGAGAAAGAGCTTGTTTGTAAGACAGGGAGGAGGGATGAGATCAGAGGAAATGAATCACTTTGAATACTTTGGCGCCAAAACCTTATTCAGAGCTTTGCAGCTGTCCTGTGTTAATTGGATTTTAATAAAGAATTCTTTAAGCTTCCTAATGGACTGTCTGAATAATTTCTAAAGTTAAGATCCTGGTACTGGGACTGTCACAACAGAACTGACAGATATAAAGGCAGATGAAACTACTTTTGAGTCATGTTTAGTATTAGGAATTTTCACCTTCAGTTTTCATCAGTGAAAATAAAGGGAAGAAAAGGCAAAGTATAAGAATTACTGTATAATCAGGAGATTCAGAATGCCTCTAATGGGAGGCCTCTCTATCCTGCAGCAACTACTTTCCAAAGGTAGGGGGCTCTTTGAAGAAAGCATTTCCATTAACCTCCACAAGCACCATCATCCCCATGAGTACATAAAAGTAGTCCTCAACTTAACAACGGCAACTGAGACCAGAATTTCTGCCATTAAGCATGGCAGTCATAAAGCGTGACTGCATTACCTAGCAATGGCAATTCCTGCAATCCCGGTTGCCATTGTTAACCAAATCCCACGGTCATTAGGCAAGGCAGCTTCCTGCCGGCTTCCCACAACCAAGTCAGTAGGGAAGCCAGGAGGAAGTTGCAAGTCCTAGGCATTGTGCAAGCAGGTGACAGGCAGATAAGTGGCTGCTGCTGGGTGGAGGAGGACATGAGGGGGTACACAAGAAGCATGACAAGGCTCAGGAAGGGTGCGCAGGAATGTTTGAGGGAGGTACAGCGAGGGTCAGGGAGGTGCACAAGTGGCTAGTGTGGCCTGAATGCAGATTGGCTGGGGGACAGTGCACGGGTGGGGGAGATTTACCATGGTGACTTGCAACCTTCCCTGCTGGCTAACCCATTGACTTTCTGGGGAAGCCAGCAGGGAAGGTTGCTAATGGTGATCATGTGATCACGGGGTGCTGCAACCAGTCTTAAGTGCGAGCCTGTCCTAATAACCAGGAAACACACTGAGACAATGAACTGGTCTGTAATATTTATTGCTAGTACTTAACAGGAATCCTAACAAACTGAAGAAGCGTGGGAAAAACCCAGACATATAACCCCCAAGGGTTAAGGCGGTCCCGATCTGTGTCTCTTTGAATGGCTGAACAATTCCTCAGTGCTACGCATGCGCTTGACAGTCTGGATGGGAGCCCCCTGCTCGCCATCCTTACTCATGACAGAGCCAGTTACCAAGCACCCAGATTGCGATCATGTGACCATAGGTATGGTGGGATGGCCAGAACTCTGAGGACCGGCCATAACCACCATTCATTCTGTGCTGTTATAGCTTCAAATGGTCGCTGAACAAATGGTCGTAAGTCAAAGACATTTATACAATTTCTGGATCTACAATATTATTAAAGTATACCAAGGAGGATTCTGCAGAATCTTTGAAGGTTGTGCTTAAGCACAAACAGTAATATTCATACACATTTGTCTTCAAATGAAGTGAGTTCATCTGTTGCCATGGGGTAAGGTTATCATCAGTGTGCTGATGATACTCAGTTATACATCTCTACCCCGGCGAACTAAGTGATGCTGTTGATTATCTTGTACTGGTGCCTGGAAGCTGTGGGGGTCTGGATGGGAAACAACAGGCTTCAACTGAACCCTGGCAAGACTGGGTGGTTTTGGATTTTTGGGCCTTTTGGATCTGGCACTTTACCATCTTTGGTTCTGGATGGGGTTGCACTACCCCAGACAGACCCAGTGCACAATCTGGGGGTCCTTCTAGACTCATGACTCCTGCTCAAAGAGCTGGTGGCAATCGTGGCTAGGAGGGCCTTTGCATAGCTTCGTGCTGCACACCAGTTGTGCCCTTTCCTGGAGCATGAAGCTCTCCTGACAGTCACTCATACCCTGGTCACCTCCAGTGTGGATTGCTGTAATCCATTCTACATGAGTCTGCCCTTGAAGAGTAGTCGGAAGCTTCGACTGGTGCAGAATGCAGCTGTGCAGACAGTTGTGTGTGCCTCTAGTATGGCACATTACAACTCTGTTCTGTGAGCTGCATTTTTTTTATTTTATTTTTTATCCCGCCTTTATTATTTTTACAATAACTCAAGGTGGGGAACATACCTAATACTCCTTCCTCCTCCTATTTTCCAGGTGCAATTCAAGGTGCTGGTTTTGACCTTTAAAGCCCTACATAGCACGGTCCAGGTTATTTGAGGGATCGCCTCTTCCTGATCACATCTACCTCTCCCATCAGGTCCAGCAGGAGTGGCATGTTGCGGGTCCCATCTGCTAAAGCACTTTATCTGATGGGATTCAGACAATGTGCCTTTTCTGCTGTGGCTCCCACCTTCGGAACATCATCCCCCCAAGGAGAGGTTAGCTTCATCCCTGTAGCCTTTTAGGAAGGCTCTGAAAACGTGGTTCTTCCAGCAACATTGGGGACCCCATGGGGAGCCTGCGCAATGCTTGTATTGTGTTTAGATGTGTATTCTCCTGCAATCTTGTTTTATTATCTTGTTTTTATTTATTTTTAAAAGTGTTTTAATAGTTGTGATATTGTTTTAACTACTGGTTGTACGCCATCCAGAGTCATGTTCAGTGAGATGGGTGGCTATTGTTAAATATTTTTATTGAAGACTCTTTGCATTCAATAAGACAGAGCAGACATTTATAGGTTACAGTGTTAGATCATGCAACAAATACAGGGAACCAAAAACAACAGGCAGACCAGATAACCATAACCTAAAAATAATAAAGCTTGTCAATTATTTAACATTTTTACTGTTATTCTCAAAAGACAAAAAAAAATCATTACACAAGGGAGATATCATTAATTTCCACTGCAAGAAGTCCATATAAGAAGGGCTGATGTAATATCAAAAACATGTAGCAAGGTTTAGCTGCATCACAAGCCATCCTTTTTTTAACACACACACACACACACTTTCAATAAAGAGTGGTAGAATCCCAACAATGAAGGGCAGGAGTTATATGCACTGCTGTAAGCACCAAATAACATGACCAATAAGAGATTCTTGATATTTATGCAATTCCAAATAACTGTTGCAACAGCACTGAATGCACTTGGGGCCAGGAAGAGGGGAGAATACATATTCCCAGCATGAACAGGGCCTGGGTAATACAGTAGTTGTATATGAGAAATGCACCTTCAAAAAAGATACTTGGACTATGTGAATGAGTGACTGTTATACTTTGTATTAAAAAGCTTAACATCTCAAATAATTGCCCTGGTTTGATTGTTACAATAAAACTAGACTTCGGAACTTTTTTTCCCTAACAAATAAAGAATTATTTGCCAGATTTTGTCATTCTCATGGGTTTCCTGCTTCTTAGGAGAAGAACAGGCAAGAGCAATTGGATAGCATGTACTAGTGTACTTGCTTATTCTCAATGTGCCAAATTCTGAAGCCCATTAGGAACGATCAAGTTTTTCACGTTGACTTAAGTTAACCTAAATGTCTGCTTGGTTATGGCTCCATTGCTTTTTCAGACCTTGACAATATAAAGGGTGTTTAACTCTGATGCAAACCTATGATTAAAAGTAGAGAATGTTTTTCAGCTTTGCTATTAAAGCAAGAAAGAAAGGGGAGCTAAGAAAATACTGCGAGAGAAAATTGGCTGCAATCCTATGGAGGAAAAAGCAATAATAAAAGGAAAATGTGTACATAAATCACACCTTTAAAAATAACAGGAAAAGATTGAATTACTTAATGTCTGACAATTCACAGAGCAAATTCATTCATGGAAAATAGCATTAAAGCTAGTCAGCATTAAAAGCATTAAAGCTAGTCAAAATCTCATTCTGTGTATGTATGTATATTATAGTACATCTAGATACTTTTCCCTATTATGTTTTTTTTGGGGGGGGGGTTAGCATGTAATTTCCCAAGTGGGTAGTTTCACCAATAAAAAATAAGCATAGCTAGAAGCCATGTCTCTTATTTAGAAAACATGCTACAACTACAACTTATAGAATAATCTTTTGTTATTTTAATGCTCCTCACATTACGTTAAGGCTGGTCAGGAATATCTTTATGGTTATTTGGCATGGACTAGATAAGATTTAGCTACAGTGACCATATTTTCTTGGAAAAAACAAAAGACAAACCTGAAAAGGGGGCAAACCTGAAAGAGGTACATAAGGATTTTAAAAAAATGTTTATGATTACAACTTTGCTTTACAAAGGAAAATTCAAGAGCAAAATGGAGAAAATAAACAAATAAATTAAATAACTCTGAAGTAAAGGACTTCTTTATAATAAAGGACGTATGGTCACTGTAGATTTAGCAAATTAGATTCAACCTCTTAAACACTGAAGAACCAGCACTGATATGGCTGGATTAACTTCGTCCTTCCCTCATTCCTCTTTTTGTCTTATGACTTACAACTACTTCTAACCTGGACACATTTCAATATATGGTACTGTGCTTACTGTGCTATTCCACTTCCATTAGAGCTAAGTTTCCCAATCAACATACAACTCCTGATCTCCCTGTGCTTTTCCCCACAACACATGCAGTGTTCATGTATTTTTTTGTCCTCATAATATGCAAAAAGTTTTAGAGTAAATCCAATGTTCTGAAAGGTATGGATTTCAGCACAAAAATGAATTCACAGTTGGGAGATAAGAATCTGGTGAGTTCATACAGAGATCAGGACCAAATAAATTACTTCATCATCTTTGTTGAACAGTACATACTAGGATATTTGCTCAAGCCAGTGAATCAGAATTCTAAAGCCTGCAAGATTGATCAATTTATTTCAGTTAGCTTAGTTAACAAAAATGTTTACCTCCAGTGGCTTATTGAAGTATGTTGTGCATGACCACTGGCCAGCCAGAAAACTTAGAAAAGGCTAAACAGTTCATGAAGTCAAGCAAAAAATGGAACCACTCAGTCTAGCATATGAGTAAGTGAAAAGATGGGGCAGGAAAAAATAGAAAACAGGAGGATGCTGAACAATGGTGAGGAGTAAGAAAGTAGGGTGGTAGATGAGCTAAGGCAGCTTGGCTCAAGGGTAGATCCAAAACTGTGCAAGTCAAGATTCTGGCCAGTGGCAAGTCTGAAACTTAGCATACAGTAACAGAAGTGGCAACAAAAACAGTACCAAATAGTTAAATGTTTTTAAGGCAGAAGAACTAGAAGTCATAAAAGTGTGCACACTAGAAAATGTATCTAAACTTTATGTGGATTTATTTTTTTTAACTACTAACCTCATCAGTTGTGAAAATGGGAAAGTAAAGCAGGATTACAGTTCAGATTTGCTGATCCCAACACTCAATTTCTATCCCTTCAGTCTTATTCTACCTCCCTGGGTTACTTTCACTGCATTTTGATCACTTGCTTCTTACACCAATAACTACTATATTCCTAGCCACAACATTTTCTATTCATTCTCCTGACGATCACATCTTTGTCATAACTCAGATGGTGATTCCTGTTGGTGGCCAGAGAAAAGACAGACAAACAAGATCAAAGGAACTAAAAAAAGACAGCCCTAGTAGACTGCTACAATTATGAAATGCATGACATGACTGCTTTCTTGGCAACTGTTTGCATTTAATGAACAAGATATGCCAACACTAGATTTCTCCTTCTACAAACTGCTGTCCAACATACTTAAAACATTTCATACTTTAAAAGAGGTATTAGAAACATGTTGGCAGTTTGAGGAAATTTACAGGCTATGTGACAGAAATAGCTTATGGAAGAATTCAGCTGTGTTCCTCTAAAATTTTACTACAAAAATTAGCTAGTTTAAAATCTCCTAAACCTGAGTAAATAACTTTAACTTAAACCCTCCTTTTCAATTAAAACAAATGAACTCAGAGACAAAAACCTCCCTTTGAGGTCAAGCTCTGCATATATAAACCATATATACTGCCCATACCACTGTGCACCTCAAAAACATTTAGGCTGTCAGAAAAATGGAACAGGCATTCCTTTGTAATGCCATTCTTCCCAGTTCTTGCTTATAAAATGAGCAACCAGCATTCAAGGAATTGTTTTTGTTAGAATTCAGTCTAGTTTTCTTGTCTCTAAGCAGATACCTGTTTTGAAAACAAGTCTTATTGAAAGCAGTGGCTTCTTTTGTGGTGATTATGGTATTTGAAGGTGGTATTATGATTTTAAGTATCTAAGCAGGGTGCCTTTGAAGCCAACATTGCTCCTGGTGGACCAGGAGGGTATTATGGCCAAACATGATATGACAATTGATGAAGAAATTATAAAAGCATTTGAAAATTCCATCTTTAATGTAGAAAATCAGAATATCTTAGTAAATGTAGCAGGCTCCTTAACAAAGACTATGAATGACAACAAGGTAAAGCATGCTTAAGAAGATAAAAGGAAGGAAATCCCTAGAACCAGACAGGAAACTTTACCAAGCATTTTAAATATTTAGCAATACTCAGAAATTTGCTTATAATGAGACAGTGGGTGCCAGATGCATGTCAAGACAATACCCATTTTTAAGCACTTTGAACAACATTTGGGAATATGGAAAATCTAAATGTACCAGTTGAAAAGTGGTATTAGAGAGGAAAAGAACTACCCTATAAAAGAAAAGGCAGTTTTAGGTCAATGTTATAAACTATTCTCAAGTTGGTTTTAAAGCAGTGACAGGTACAATTAAAGTTTCATTCTTTATAAAAATTGGTATCCATTAAGTTACTAGACTTCTTTTTCTGTATGGCTTCTATTCGCTCACCCCTGAAAACAACTATTTATGAGCTTCCTTTGGGCCCAAAAATGATAATAAAAAAACCCAAACAATCTGAAGTATTTGCAATATCAAAACAGAATTCAGAACTAGAAAACATAATCCTCTTCAAAAATTACATTACAGTTAAATGTAAAATTATATTTAATACTGTTTAAAAGTCTCCTTGTGGAGACAGTTCCAAAGACAGATGCCACTAGAGGAAATCAACAACAGCAACAACAACAACAACAACCTGAGCCATATTTCTGTCAGCTCATCTCTCTTGCTGACACAATACTGATCAGAGATGCCAAAATGGATCTTAAGTGATGGGGAAGTAATCTGGCCACATATCTTTTAGAATTTCACAGGTAAATTAGTAAGGTAGCAGTACAGATTTATTTGAATAAAAATAATGGTTTTGTTCAGACTCTTAAGTATGACATAATAAGTTTTGGTTTACCATGGTGATTAGTAAACTATGGTTTATGCTGAGCATTGTGTGTATCAAGCACTATGCCATATTTAACAAACCATGATTTAAACAAACCAAAGCTTGGTATATTGTGTGACACCATTCTGTGCAAAATGCATGCTGCTTCAGTAACTTTATATATTTTTCTCTTAGCTGCACATGATTTCAGTCAGACTATCCTCTGTTATCCTCAGTGAATACAAACATCTCTGTCTGGCTCACTCGCTATCATGAAAACTTCATTTGATTATTCTAGTAACCACAACATGGTTCCCAACAGAAAACAGAACAAAGCAGAAACATAAAATGGTCCCTGTCTTAAAACAGAATGAGCTAAAAGCTTATGTTCAGTCTGGCCTGAGAGAAGTTTTTCTTTGTATTAAAGAAATTTAATACATAATAAATTTAATATTTCTTAGAAGGACCCAGTTCTGCCTGCAAATCATAAAGAACTTTTAACCATCGAGGTTTTTATTATATTTATTGTATCTGTATTATAGGGTTTTATAGTTTTATATTTTTATCTATATTTTATTGTAAACCGCCCAGAGTCCCTTTTGGGAGATGGGCGGTGATAAATTTGATTAATAAAATAAATAAATAAATAAAGGATTCTTCGGGTCCAAAATACTTTCAGGCAGAGCCTCATATCCTTCAAATACAATCTTCCAACACTGAGCCTCACTTCTTGCCATTAGTAAACAGATTACAGCTGGGCATTACTCTCTATGGTCACAGTTCCCCGACAATGCAATCTTCAGTCTTGTCCACTTTGACAAACACATAGGCCATGCGAGGGAAGGTTATTCTAGCACTTCAGTGTCTTTATGTAATTGCAAGGGATTAAATTCTTTACACCCCACAATCCATCTGGACTCAAGGTGTGTCCACAGGCAGTGTACTTCGCTATCCATGAAATAATGTTAGGTGAAAAAAGAAAAGATCAGTAATGAGTTAGTACTAAAAAGCACATAAATACACAACTGTTGTGATTGCCAGAGAACAAAAAGACAGTAGAACAGGCACATGGCTCTTGTGAATACATTTTTTCTGGGGTGCTGAGTGAAGCAAGTCAGATAATACAGCTGAAAAATAAGCTATACAAGAAAAATGGTATTATCCTATACTGTACACTGCTATTTAAGAAAAAGGCAACTTGTTAAATGAGAACAGCTGAACTGCAGTGTCTTAAATTCAGATGTTAAAATGGAAGTTTTAGGAAATGAAGATAAACCTGAGTTTGGATAGCCTAAGTTACCTTAAAATAGGTAATCAGGACAAACTTAAAAATAAGAGGTATGATGTCATGTTAAAGAAAACTTCAATGAGTGATGCCAATTGACAAATGAAAAAACTCTTAGGACAAGTAATAATCCAGATGTATTGGTACTCTCAAAATAAGCCACTACTGTGCCTTCTCCTGGCACTGTCCAGCATTTACATTTAAACACAACCACTGATATAATGCAATAGTACAGGATCAGCCCCAAACAACTTAATGTTACCTATTCCATTGTCCTCCATAATTCTGCTAACTTTCCCTTATCCTTTTATACAAACCTAACTAATCTGAAAGTCACTAGGCTGTGAAGATTGCCTTCTACCACTGAGCAATAATGGTTCTTTTGACAATTCTTAATGTGACGTTGTCAGATAAAGGGATCTGGAAAAAACAGACCTTGATCTACCACAGTTATACTACTGAATACTAGTAAAGAATGCTGGTCCTGGTCAGGTTTACTTACAAGTAAGACAATTAAGTAAAGACCCCTACCCTTTAGTTGAGCTTGACTCCTGGTGATGACACAGACAAAATAATGCACTCTTAGCAGCAGCAACAACAACAACAACCCAACAAGAAGTAGGATTTAGGTTCATAGATAGTTTCCTGCAAAATCTACTGGGGGGCTCCAAGTTCGATGGTGTGAGATGAGGAGAATGGTAAAAATGGTAAACATTGGGGTACAAGGCTGTAAGAATCGGGGTATGGGGTTGTACGTGGCCCATAATTTCCTGAGCCTTTTCTAAGATCTGTAGCACTAATCAGCAAAGCTACAAATATGCTACTTGAATAAACTTGGTTGACCTGTCCCAAAAAAGTATCAATCTGTGTTCAAAAGAATTACTACACAATATATTAAAGATAAGTACCTGAATTATCTGGTTAAGTATAGTGGGACATTACTAAATAATTTATAAATGTTTTTATAATCAAGATGGCATCAGAGTCAGATCAGCTATATTGTTGCAGTGAAAAGGCCCTTGTTTCCTCAACTAAAATAAATAAAAAATGTCAACATTGTCCCTTTTCCAACCCTGGAATTTTTTTTCTTTTGCAGCATAAGGAGGAACCAATACAATGCTGGTTGGTAGAGAAGTTGCTAAATTTGTTGCTGCTGTTGTTCTTTTGCTTGTAATGCACATTTATTTCACTCAAAAAATAAATGTTAACTACATATTTTGTGTTTTGCAAGAAAAATTTATTCAATCATTATTTCTCTCAAAAACTCGGGTTGTCGTAGCCAACTTTAGTTTCTCTATAGCTGAGGATTATTTACATTTCTATTAAGCATTTTATGGAACTTGAAAGCCTGCATATTTTATACCAGCATGGTGTAAGGACATTTTCCACATTGCTTTTCCCATCTAAGCAAAGCTGTGAGAGACATCTCCATGGCTCCAACAGACTAGTTTATTCATAAATGTCTTGCATATCAAATGGTGCTTGCCAACTGCTTTCATACTAGAGGGAAACATAGCATGACATACCCTTCTTTCTTGAAGTGCAGTGACTATACAATCCACAATAAAGGAAATTAAGGGCTCATTCAAGCCTCAGATATAACCTGATTGAGAAATAATACAAGCTTTTTTATGTTTGAGCTTGCACAATGCATTAGTGAGGTACATCGGATGAAAGCCTTAGAAAACATTCCTCTCAGGTATTTCATAATGAGGAGTTTCAACTGACTGTGCTTGCACATTTCAACAAAGGCTCAAAATCTTCTGAAAGCTAGCCCTGTAATACAAAGAAGCTGGCAATAGCTAGTAGGATCAAGCAGACTAAAGGTAATATTACAGATTCAAAAACAATTTAAAAGGGTAAATCCATATTAATGCACACACAGTTTAAATTGTAATTATGCATCTCACTACTTTAAAAGCATATTTACCAATCAACAGCCGTTCTGTTGCTATGGTTAGACTGGACAACTGTTAAGTTTCTTACATGTTGTTATTGTGATGATTTTGTTTTTTTGTCATCCTTGACTGAAGCTTGTCTATATCTAGATAGGCCTATTTTTGGTTTTGCCTGACTTGGAAGCCCACATCTGTGATCCCCAATGTGATGCCTGGGGAGGGGTCAAGTATTTGCAGCCAGCTCCCTGCCTCATCTGACTTTACACATTTTCAAGAAGTTATTTTAATTAAAAGTAGTAGTACGAAGCAAAATACCACTCTCCAACATTCTATTTATTTTCAAAATGCCTCTGAACCTCAAATGGTCCCCACAGAGCTTTTTCAGAAAATAAACATGTTGGGCACATACAGTTCTTTGTTCACCCTGAGAAAAGGACAAAGGTAAGAAGAGGCAATAGTCGTTCCCTTAAGAAAGGAAAGCTAGATGGGATGGCAGGTAGCATTCTGCTAAATGGTACTTTGTAGTCATTTATGTCCTTCATGCCAGTCACTTTGTGAATGGGCAAATTCTGCAGCAGCCATTTTGCAAGAACACCATCTTGTTTTTCAACTTCCAAATGTGCCCACCACCCTAAGGGCCTTTGGGGACCATACCCTAAATCATTTTGCCTTTTGAAAATCCTATTGATTGTAACAAGGTGGAGTTCATAATATTGAATTCCTGCAGCTTAAACACAGTGCTGGAAACCCTGCCCTGAATGATAATTGGAGGGATGAGGCTTAGATTGCAGAATTATTGTTAGCAAAATGTTTTGTCTAAATTAGCTCCCTCAGAGAATTATCAAAACATCTCTTACTATGTATCAAATATTAGAAACTCGTATAATTTGTAAATAATTTCCCTGAAATAAGAGGCGCAGGCAATCTCAAGATTACCAGCAATTCAAATAAGAGTCACAAAACATATAAAGGTAATAATTCAACCATTCTCCCTATATATTACAACAGTAAACAATATTTCTTCTCAAAATTATTAATTAAGCAAGCACCCCATCACATCACATAATTTTCCTTTCTCCTACAAGCTACTTAGTCTGTTTTGTTTTCCTTATGTTCATTGAGTCTATCAATCTTGCCCTGTCTTTGATGTTGTCCATGTTCTGCTTTGGGAATTGGGATAATTCCAAGGTTTGTTGGTGGCCCCAGGAATATTTCTACTTCCCTCCTTGCTTCTTCATGCACCTGCATGAATCTGTAAAGCAAAGTACCAGCCAATACAAGTGTAGTATATTACAGACCTACAGTTTGAATTGATTACTAAAATTACAGCCAGGAGGCAGGAGACCTCCAGATTTTCAAGAGTCAGTCCAACCCTTAAGTTTGTTCTTGGCTAGATGAGACCAAATCTGTGCATGAGGTGGATGCAGGGTCATGTCATCTGTAGTTTTCCACTTGCCTCAAACTGACTTCCCCCACCATAATTCTACCTGACAGTTGGTCTTTCAGACAAAAAGAAGACTAGGATGACAAACAAAATAAGAGCTAGCCCAGTATTTCCAAAGATTAATCTGACTCATTGAATGAAGAAATATGCTCATCTAAAATTCCGAATCACTCATAATTACAAAGCTATTTATGGAAGAAAATGCCTCAAAGAAAAGTAGAAAGTCCAGCGTACAACATGACTAGTCTGTCAGAGAAAATGCCAGTCTACTTCTCCAAAAGGAGAGTGTACTCTGCTTGTAACTGAGGAACGGTGTGATGGACATGGTAATTGTGAATGCCTGGAAAGAAAGTTGCCTGTCTCTTAAAATGTAACAAGTTATACACAAGTTTGCTTTTTGACACAATGTATCAACTCACATGAAAAGGGACGCGGTGGCGCTGTGGGTTAAACCGCTGAGCTGCCGATCAGAAGGTCGGCGGTTCGAAACCGCGCGGCGGGGTGAGCTCCCATTGCTAGTCCCAGCTCCTGCCAACCTAGCAGTTCGAAAACATGCCAATGTGAGTAGATCAATAGGTACCACTTCGGCGGGAAGGTAACGGCGTTCCGTGTCGTCATGCTGGCCACATGACCCGGAAGTGTCTCCGGACAACGCCGGCTCTAAGGCTTAGAAACGGAGATGAGCACCGCCCCCTAGAGTCGGACACGACTGGACTTTACGTCGAGGGAAACCTTTACCTTTACCTATCAACTCACATGAGGTTAATAACATGAATAACCTTACCTCTGTAAGTATTCGTTACGTACAAAGTTATAGTAAACTTTGATTCCCCTAAGGGTATTATTTGCCACTCTTTCCCCCAACAAGCTGTTAGAGAATTGGCTCTGTTTTGAACCTTCTCATCACTACTGCAGAGGGAAGCACAGGTATTTGCTCAGCCAAGGACACTCTTGGCTAAAGGGGTATATCTGAACTCACCCAGTTATATTTCAAATAACTTTCATAACTTCAGGGATGTGATTGATTGACTGATTATGTGCACCAAGTCATTTTCAACTCTTAGCAACCACATAGATTTTCTCCATGACCATCTCTCCCTAACCTGGCCTTTCAGGTCTTCCAGCGGTGCACTCATCAACACTGTAACTGAGTCCATCCACCTTATTGCTGGTCGTCCTCTTCTTCTCTTTCCTTCCACCATTCCCAGTATTACTGCCTTCTCCAGAGAGCTGGGTCTTCGTATAATGTATCCAAAGTAAGATAATTTGAGCCTGGTCATTTGTGCTACAAGTGAGAACTCTGTGTTGATTTGTTTGATGATCCATTTGTTTGTTTTCTTGGTTGTCCATGGAGTCTTCTCCAAAACCAAAGTTCAAAGGTGCCAATATTCTTTCTATCCTGCTTCTTGAAAGTCCAACTTCCATAGATGTCACAGGGAATACCATGGTATACACACACACACACACACAAATACACACACACACAGACATACACAATGTGTGTGTGTGTGTATTCATATTCTTTCAAGGCTATGAAATTCCTGCTATGGCTTGAAAAACTACCTAGATCTCAAAGAGATAATAATCCTCTCTATGGGGCATTTACTTCAATCAGCAGATGAGAATTATATGAATGAGTATTTCTTCTATTTCCCCCACCACAGAAAACTAGCACCTTAGGGAAAAAGTTAAAAACTTCATCCTCATTTTTTTTTATTTTTATAGGGAAAGAGTAGACAAAGCAGGATGCAACTATATGCAATGCATTTGCAATCTCATATAATAAACCCTGACACAGAGTGACAACTGTGTCCTTCAGAGAAGAGATTATCTATCAGTTCAAGGAACAAAGAGGACAAGAGTAAAAGACAAACTTATGGTATTATTTATGCTTTTATTGAATTTTAAATTGTTTTATTGTGAACCGCCCTGGGTCCCCCGTGTGGGGGAGATGGGTGGTGATAAAAATATGATAAACCAACAAACAAACAAACTTTATTCCCAGAAGGTCTCAGGCTACTATAAGTAGTAGGTGGTAGGAAGGCCCTTGGCTGAGACCCTTCCACTGTAACCCATCAAAGTGGCCAATGTGGGATTAATATTGAACTGGATCAGAATTTTCCAATCTGGTGCCTCATAGATGTGCTGGGATTACAATGCCCAGAATTTCCTTCCAGCAAAAATCTGCATTCTGTACATGGCATTTGAACTACAGGTGGAAGGGTGCCAGATTGGGGAAAGCTGCACTAGACAAATAGCAGCTTCCAATATTCCAGAAGCCATGTAATTGCTTGCATTCAAGCAAAACGTGTCATAGAACTTCAGTCCCCCAAATGATTCCAGCTTCAAAATTCTTCCACTTCTAAAGAGATAACTTAGATTAAATTATTTCAAACTATACAAGGAATGACGCTCACACCACTCATGTGGTAAATTACAACCTCAACTAAGTTCACCAAGAGAAACAATCCAGACTTAGTCAAGCTTAGAATAGGGCCCTTTAAACTCTAAGCATGACTAAGCCTGGAAGCAGCCCAAGAAAATACTTTTCCTAAATTGATATATTATTTTCTCCAGCTGATTACCTTTTGGATCTGCTTGAAAGAAAGTATGTAATGTTTTAAATAGACAAGCAATGTTGCACACAAAACTATACCTATCTGGTGCACAGATGTCTTGATCATGAATTTGTCACAGCACTTTTGTTTTAGATTGTGCTCTACCAACCAGAGACACAGGGGAGGGGGAAAATCTTGCCTTTTCTTTTGCAATGCTTAGGAGCGAGCATGTGTTCAATTTTCATCAAAACGTCCAACATTCTGAAGCAAGTGTTGGGTTTTCTTGAAACATACAGTATTTGATTTTCTAGACTGTGTTATCTTTTAAGGATCAGTTGGACTCTTGCATATTATGTGAATGATATTGATGGCATTCACATAATATGCAAGAGTCCAGCATGCATAAGCTTTCATTTAGTAGCCATCAAAAATAGTTATACTATCCATTGTGTACAACCACCATTCACACTAACCAAGATGCTTTAATGTAGTTCACAGCATATAGATCCAGTTGATTCTCAAAAGTCAAGGGAAGATCTTGCTATATTCTGATACCCTTAATATGTCTGATTATTTAAAGTAGAAAGGCATGGCAACAGTTTTAACATTGTTTCTTATAAATACATATGACTGCAAAAATTAAAGTTGTGATTTGCCAACATTTAAATCATTGCATTGCAGAATGTAAATGAAAGTCTACTCACAGAGAAATCTCATGAAGTGGACAATGCAGAATTAATCTGTGTTGTGTTGCACTCCTGGACTTGTCTCCAGTATTCAGCATATTGCTAGTATGCCCAAACTATTCACTTCCCAAGCCAGACAGGGTAGGATCAAATGTAGTCCCATTCCCTTTTAATATGCATTCTTGCAAGCTGGTGAGTTCAGACCTCAGAGGCCTGACCTAATAAACTATGTTTTACGCACAGTTTCTAAAGAGATTCATCAGCTCCAGTCTAAATTGTATAACCTAGACTGAAAGGAAAAGAAATTCTCTCTAGTCAATCACAACACTTAGTGACTCATAACTCCTAGTGAATACATCCATATAGTTTTCTTTGCAGCATTAAATAAACAGCTTGCGCTACCTTCTTCTAGGCTATTTGTTTGATTTCCCCATCTAACCAACAGCTCTGGAATTTACAAGTGGTCCCTCCTTTGAGCACTAACCAGGACAGCCCTGTTTTACTTTGAGATCAGTCAGTGTCAGCTAGGTGCTGCCACCTGCTCAGCTAAACTTTTGGGGGAGATGGGCAGTGATAAAAAAAATCGAAAAATAAATAAATAAACAAATAAAATAAACTGCTTGTAAGCTACACTTGAATAATTGTTTTCAACTGAGAATTAAGGGAATGGTAAGAACATGTGGCCATAATACTGATGTCTGAACTGATCCCTTGAATCAGGTTGATATCTAGATTTCTTAATCCAATTACTAAGTGTTACTCCAGAATATCCCTATGGTATAGGCTATGCCACTGAACGAGAGTAGAGTAACCTGCTGTTAGCAACTGATCTACAGACACCAAGACTGATCCTGGTGCACCATGACAGGTGGTAGAGGACATGAGGCATTTTCCTACCGTATACAGACTGTAATTTTCACTTTCAGCTTACTTAACATAAGGACGACTATACAGAAGATAACTCTATTTGTGGGAATAGAGAAGCTCTCACATGACATTTGCAGTTTACTACATTTCAGAATGTGCTTTGTTTGCTTTTTTAATGTTATTTTTGTTCTTGTCTGAAGAATCAGCTATGTTGATAATATAGTTCGAGTTTTATTTATAGATTAAATAGTCGCATAACTGCAAGCACTCTGGAAGTACAGCTGAATTGTTAACTTATTTTTGTTTCAATAATTGAAACAGTGAGAATTATGTTTTCATCTTTTAAAAGTTATATCTTATTTATTTATTTGATTTCTATAGCCGCCCATCTCAGCAAGTGACTTATGATTGTAATATTCTTACAATGGGAGTTTGAAAGTACCCTACTGTATTATGATTTTGAAATGATTATGCTAAAAATAAGATTAACTATACATACAACCTAAATAAAAGTCTGTTTTTACTTGCATTCTTCAAGGAAAAGGGATTTATAAATATTATGTCTTAAGAGGCACTTCTTGCATCTTTTCCAGGATATCATTACTGAAAGCTAACTCTGCAGCCTGGAATACTTCTTCTTACAAAAAGTGGGTGGAATTGTGCATTAAGTAAAATCTTCTGGCCAAAACTCAGACAAAACAAATACCACATTCCAGAATTTGACAAAGTTTATCCAAGTCCAAAGACCCAGGCAAAATCTTAAAAGAAACCCATTATTTACACATTTTTTCTCCATACAGACACAATCCACTAGATACGTTATTTAAAATCTACTCAAGTGAACCAAGTAATATAAAAGAGGCACCTCGAAAGATACTTATACAGAATCACAGCCCAGCTACAGTAAGCCAAAGTTGCACGGTTTCTATCAGCTGCAAACCTGTTCTTGGTTTTCCACAACATTTTGAGGACCACAGGACCTAGCAGACTAATCTTGGAGTCACAATATAGTTTTGCCCATTAAAACACCAAAAAACTAGCAAAATGTTGAAGCCCCAAACACTTGGGGGAACCTCAAGGAGTGCTAGGCAGCCAAATCTAGCCCTTGGTGGGTTTTTTCAGTCCTTCATTAAGCAGTGGCTTGTTTTTACCTTAGTCTGTTGAACTAGCTGCAAGGGCTGGATTAACAAAACCCATAAACCATTATTTAGAAATCCCAGGTTCTCAATTCATATGACAAGCTAAGCCAAACCAACATTTTTGTGTCAGTTTAAAGAAACCCTGCTGTCCTGTTCCAAGATTTTATTTATTGATTTCTTTGATGTATACGCTGCCTTTCTGTCTGAAAAGAATATTCAGGATTACTTACAATTTAAAGGAAACACAAAGAAATATAAAACATACATTAAGTTAATGAAAACACAAACAATCAGATTGGGGAACCTTACAGGCAGAGTCAATGGGAAGTGAACACAGGTCCCAGGAGGGGGTTTAGCCTGAGAACTTCAGTTACAAACCTCCTCATCTGTTTCTGACATTGTTCAGTGCTAGAAACAACCCATCTAAGAATCCTGTCTCCCAGAGCCACTGTGAGAAAACTATTGGCAAGCGCACACCCAGTCCTTCCAGCAGAATATTTGTGCTGCTGTTGTTTTTGTTTAATCAGTATTCGTATTGTATTTTACCTGCTTTGAGCAAATTGGTCTCAACAGTGGACATAAAATATAGCAAAAATATAACAGATAAAATTTAATTGAATTGCATAAGTTGGTGAGTCATTTTAAAGCCATTGTGATCAAATTCATTTCATAACACAGATGGATGGATGGAAAAACCAAGCTTGCTGATGAAACTCAGCTGGTTTAAAAAGACATGGCTCATGAGACAACAGTGCAAGTTCTAATGCCACCCACATTAATACATATTGATTCGCAAACTGTTGCGTGCACACTGCAATTGCATATATGTTCACCTGAAAAAAAGTTTCACTTTGTGGGAGTTCAGAATTACAGTCTTCATTTATTTTATTTTATTTTATTTTATTTTCCAACAAGTAAAGGTAAGAACTGATAACAACCATGTACATCATTTCAGAGTAAAGTTAAATGGTGTAATTTCTCTGTAACAAGCAGCTTTTTGCTAATTGCGGGGACAACACCAGTATAATGAAATTAGGGTCCTCCTACCCGGGCCTGCAATTCTCTTCTTCTGGAATATCTAATTCAGCGACAGTTTGCTCTCTGCTGTTTGCAGTATTTCAGAAGAGCTCCGCCAATGACTTCTGAAGCACGCTTTCTCCTTAGCACGCAAAGCAACGTAATAGACATGTCTGTGCCAATGCTCTTCAGTAGTTCCATTAGTCACGTTACAGTCTTTGCGTACAATATGATTGGACATATTTATTTTTTCAGCACTGGCTGTCTCATCCTCAAACCACCATTTTAGAATGTACAAACACCAAAAAAAAAAGGGGGGGGGCTGACTTCAATTCAGTAGATTGCAGTCCAGCCCAGCCCAGCCCAGAAATTTTAAGCGAGTCATGAAACAATCAGTCCTTCATCTAATTCTCAGCTAAGCCTGACAAAAGGTTATATACTTGCATTTTTACAGTCTGTAACTGCTATCTATTCAGCTTATATATTCATGTTGTCCATAGCTTAAGAGGCAGACCAGGTTCACTGAAACTAACCAGTGAACTCACTTCAGGGTCTGATTTGTTTTCACATTCAAAGGTTTAGACAAAACAATCTGAATCTCCAACAGGTTTACGGGCTATTCTAGGATAGCAATAATGCAAACCTTATTTCAAGCATAAGCTTTGTTCTTGCATTGACAGCTGCAGCATTGGAATCTGTTTTCCGCAAGACATAACCAAAAAAGCATCTGATGACTAAATATCAGGTCAGTATTAAATGAAGAAGCATGCTCTGAATCAATTCAAAGGAGCTACAAGAAAATTGTGGCAAAAAGCAGTTTCATATTGCTTATTTTTGTCATTCATGTATTTGCATCTTTCAAAATATTTCCTTTTTAATTGTGCAGGTATTGTACACATGTTGGAGAAATTTTGTGTAAAACACATATAGTTGCAACTTCCTGACATGGTCTGCTATAAATACATTTACCTGAATGATATAGGACAATTTTTTGTTTAAAAAGTTGACAGAAAGCTCATCATAGAGTGCACATTTTGGAAAATACAGTCTTTTTTAATCTTACTATTCTGGGATCTATTCAGTGAATAAGATACCCTACAACATTTTAACACATATCTAATTATTATTTGGAAAAAAGATCGTTGCCTTAAAAAAAGAGACACAGAGATAGACAGAGAGATGCTGTACTCATCATTTAAAGACGGAAGTGGACAAAAAAACAGCACTGATTTCAGTGAGAATTATTTATTAGAAACAAGCCAAATTTCCCAAGAAGTGAATTGCACATGGCACTGAATGATGCTCGACACCCACTACCACCGCCAAGCTTCCTGGAGTCAGTCAGTCTGTCTCAGCTGCAGTCATTTAATAGGCAGAGATTGTGAACACAGATGGTTCTGTATACTGAAATGCCATGCATCTAGTCAAAGCCTTAGGACTGCAGGCACTTCTGTTTTGCTAGAGACTAGAGAGAAATATATTCTTAAACATTTGTATTTGTTACATGAAAAGAAAGCTAACACAGACCTGATTTTTTGTTGATGCAAACCTTAATTTGATAGTAACCTTAATTTAGTTTAGTTTAGGTGTCATCTTAATTGAGGCTGTCTAATGTGGTTAACTCTGACTGCTTCAAAGGATTCTACCATTCTCATGATAAATTCTTAAAAATGGTGTTAAGATGCTAAAGCTAACCATAGAAAGACTTCTCACTTCAGATACTGTCCATGAATATCAATCATGACCAACTGAATTATTACGAACATAATAAAACTATTTTGAACCTTAAAGACAAGCTAAGTGTTATGTTATTCACATGATAATTCCTCTTTCCACTTGATAGCCTAAGTAAAATTGACTCATACTATTGCCTTGTGATCAGATTCCATGTGATTAGATCTTGGTCACATTATACCATTAATTCCTCAAGAACAACATATAAGTTGAGAGTAAATGCTATGTGCTGACCACTTAAAAAAAAAAAGGTATCAACCTATTCTCAGAAATGTACCCTCTCAAAGATTACTCTTTGGATTACTTCAAAGTTTTCTTAATTGCTCCCTTTAAATTGCTATTTTATTTTTTTCTGTTACACTTTTTTTTTCTTGCATTGATGTATAAATGTTGAACTGCTCATTGTTATTTTATTTTATCAATGCCCTCCAATGTCCAGCACCTTATAAAATAAGCTGTATGCACTTCCAATAAATCAGATTTAGCATCAGTTTTGGCATCAAGAATTGAGAAAGATCAGGAAAGCTGAGCAATCATAAATGAAGGCAGAAGGAAAGGATAACCAAGCATAGAAAGATAATTATTATTTCTATGAAAAATAGTAATCTGTAACATTAATACTGAGGCTATCCTTTATTTTGTTTATGATAACTAAACAAATGCCCAGGTCCGATGTGAGGGTTTCATGGACCAAGTATTTCTGTTGAGCATTCACATACACCAAGAAGCCTGTTCCTCCAACAATGGGTCCAGAACAGCCAAAGAGGTCTGGTTGGCTGAGGTACGTACTAAATTCACTGTGATGCTGGCTAGGGAATTCTGGGAGTTGAAGTCCACACATTTTAAAGTTGCCAAGGTTGAGAAACACTGCTCTAGAGTAACACCATATCAGTGGAAAGGGGAAATCGAAAGGGAGGCAGAAAAGAATAGCCATCATGCATCAGTTTGAATGTCAGGGAAGAGCTGGGATGCTGGAGCCTCAGCAGCTGTGCTGAAAGTTCTGACTGTTTCTTGCCAATAAAAAGTATTCAAGTTAGTTCCATGGAACATTTAGGCATGACTCACACAGTTGGGAAGACTGCTCATTTCCAGAAGAAAGGGAGATGTTAATGAGAAATGAGAGACAACACCTGACTGACAGTGAGGCCCAACTGTAACCAGAATCAGGAGCAGAATATGATAGGAATAGTTTCACTCACTCTATATTGAACTCAGTACAAAATCATTAAAACATATTAATAATGGGTGGGGACAAAACAGTAAGGCATCCAATAATTACAAATGTAACCCTACTAATGGTTCCATTAGTAGAAAAGACACCCTCTCCCCAAATCAACCATGATTATTGCTTAACTGCTGGCTCAGGTAGTGGTCTCCATGTATTCCCTCCCCACAAAAATTACGTAGGAGTTTTGTAAGAGATACTGACAAGTAAGGGAAAGAATCAGTATCTGGAAGAGTCCTCCATGAAATTCAAAACCTGTACCTTTGGATAACATTCCTTTGACACATTCCAGAAGCAAAAGTTTTTAATCTGCCCAGTTCTAAACTCCATCAACCCCAAAAAGAAGTTATGAGAACATTTGGCATCCAGTTGCTTGTTCCATCAGTCACACTCTGAACAAAAGCTTCAAATAATTCTTGTTTCATATCCATGCTTAATTAAATATGAAAGTCAGAAATTCTGCTCAAGCCCTGCTGGATTCCTGTAGGATCTTTGCCAATATGTTCCTAAAGGAATAGTGCTGGGTGAAAAAAATCCATCACAGTCCACTCCCATTATTCTAATTAAGCCAAAATGGTAATAAATTCAACAAACTGGAAGAAGGCCACACTTGCTACACTCATTTCTCTCCACACTATCAGGGATAACCTTGTAAGGGCATATTTAACAAGACTCACACACACACAAACTTGCTCTTGTTCTGTTGCCTTTTTTCTCCCTCAAATCTCTCAGCATCAACAAGCAGATCAAACTGCCAAAATACTTTTATCTGTAACTCAGAGCTAAGTTGCTTTCATTTTCCTTAAGCATCTAGGACAGGAACAGGTGTTCTTACTGGCATATGTATATGTAATAATTAAAAAAACCCCCACTATATTTTGCTGTTCTTTCCCAAATTCTACATCTTTATACATTTGATTCAGTTTTCCTCTGCCAGCTATTGGGAATTTTCAACATCGTCACTTTCTTATGCTTCTAGTAACAATAATCATCGTAAGAAAAACCACACACACACAAAATAACACACAGTTGCCCAGTCAGGTTTGCCCTTCTACTCTGAGCATATACAGTCTGGTTTCTATCTGATATCCAAATGATATGCTCACATCCAGACATCTATATTTAACAAATGAGGCAAAGGATCTCTTACATCCCTTTGCTTAGAGTATGAAGAACAGCTATCCAATCTGCAAATATTAATCAACTAGACTTAGAAATCTATTATCAAAACATTTGGTATTGGATGGTTCAATTTATGAATGAATGTACAAAGTACTCCTTTGAAAAATTTTGTGTTCCAAAGTGATACCATATCACATTAATATTCAAAAACAGTCTCACATGCCCCCCCATCTATTTTTACACATCTCTCTGTGTTCTGCCTTTGCATGATGAACACACACATGTAAAGAGAATATCAACATGTGGAAGAAGAAAAAAATCCAAAGGTAAAATAAGTGGGAAATGGGGAACACTGGCAGAAAATAGAAGGCACTTCTCTTTGGGTTTCCTAACTGTAGGCTTTTAGAGCAAAAGGCACATTTAGAATGAGTGACAACACTGTGGCTATTTTTATAAATGGCTGCAATGATGCACATGGCCAGTCCTAAAGAACTAATTCACCAGCAGGAACACTGGTAGGGCTAAAAGAAACTGTGTTTCAGACAAAGCTGGCATCTGAGTTCCAAACACAAACCTGCTCATTGGAACCCACCATTATTTTGCTTTGGCCCCTATTCCAAGGCAAACTGAAAAGGTTCAAAGACACCCAGCCTGGCTTAGAAACAACATGTAAGAAAGAGGTGGAGGCTCAGCCCCAAATGCCATTGCTTAAACTTGTCGCTCAAACTGAACTCAACTCATGATGACTTCTTACACATACCGTACTTATGTTCTTTTTTTGGCAACAATATATAAAAATGTTTCATCACTGCCTTCTTCGGGATTTTTTTTTTTTACTTTCCACTCTACATTACTGCCCCAAGGTTTCTATGGGAGCTTCCATTCTAGCACTGCTTAGTTTTTTTGAGATCAGCTAGCCTCAACTAGGGGCACCATAATGATTCCTGTGGTTAGGAAGAGCTAACAGTTCTAGCTGCTTCGTGCAGATGTGAGTCTCCATTAAATATTAAGTTATTGAATGAATTATTTCTATTTGCTGCAGAGGGGGTGCATCTGTGCATTTCTATATCAGAGCATTTTATTTGCAGCTCCATAATCTGAGAGCAAGACTTTTAATTCCTTTAGCAAATACCCATTAAAAGCTTACAGAAGACTTAAATCTACAGTGGAGTTTGTGACTCCTTGCTCTGTGCTTTAATTTCAGGGCGGTATTTACTTCACAATAATGCCGTTAGGGAAGAGAGTGGGTGCTTATTAAAAATTCTTAAGCATAATCTATTACATCAGATTAAATTGGTATTCATGTGTGGGCACACATCCAGGAAAACAGTAATCGGATATTAAAAAAATAAGGAAGGAACCATTTCCTCCCTTCCTGATTCTAGCACGGAAGGCTTGCAATAAAGCAGCCTATTACCTTAAATAACATTTTATATATACTTCTGCCACCAGCCAAGAAAAAAGAAAAGAAAAGAAAAGAAAAGAAAAGAAAAGAGCCAACTAAATTTTTTCCAGTTTATTGTTCCAGGAGGAAATCAAAACTGATACACGCATACACATGCTGTAACAATGCTTCCTATTACAATGCAGCAGGAAAGAGAAAATGCACGAAAAGTCTGTCTATATTGCATTTAGGTCATTGGAATAGCAAACCCTTTCATTTTAAAGGAACACTTCAAACAGATTCCTATCCAGGATGTTTGTAGGCGATAACATGTTGGAAAATAAATGCTTGGGAATCCAGAAAAGTGTTTATTGCTTCCCTTTTCCTTCTGCCTCAGAAAACTGGCAACATGCCATTAAGAAAACATGTAATACTTTAAAATATTATTGAATAGTGTGTTTTATTTAAAATTAAAAGACCTTATACACCAACTAGTCAAGCTACACAAGTCTCAAAGGTGGATACGTAGTAAGTCACCTACTGAGATTATACCCAGGAGTTGTCCCAATTTATGAAATTGGTATAAGAAAACTGGTAGAGATGATGTTCAATGAAAGCCAATACAGGAGGCAAGGGAAAAGGCAAAATAATGCTAGGGCTACCTCCATTTGTATAACCAGGTAGGGACTGGTGTGGGAAGAAAGCAGGACAACAGTGGTTGCCAGCTGCTGTCAACCAGTCTTCTCCTATTCTCCTGGAATGGCTCTACACAATAATAGCTCCAGAAGGAAGCTACATTCAAGAAGGAAAAGTACTCCAGACTGAATGTCACAGAAATCTGAGATGAGCACCTTCCCAAACTGGTAACATCTGAGGCTGCAGTCATTATACATAGAATTCATGTTGGGAAGTAAGGACAGCAGAAGCAGCATAGTGATCTAAAAATGAGATGGAACAAAATGTATTTCCAGAATCAAACTGCCAAGTCATTTCTATTTTTCAATAATTTCCTTCCTCCAGAATATGTCAACATTGGCGGCCGAACTTTTGTCTTTAACTGACAGTCTTACCTATCCTCTGAGATCAACTGAGCATCATCATCATGCTTCAGGTCCACTGGTGCAGACTACTACTGGTCCAGAGTCTAACTGGAGAACTTTTAAGTGTGTGAAGGCTACATTTGGTGCATGTGTCTGAGATTACATGAATTTCAAACATACAGCTCAATTCTGAGTTATGCCTCTTGGAATGCCATTTGGATTAAGCAACACAACCTACAAAAGATTTTAAAAGGCTGCATTTATTTATTTATTGCAAAACTTAGGAAGCCTGAATAGAGCAAACCACATTTACGTTGCTTTCAGACACTGGAAGGGCAGCCCTAATTCAAGTTGAATAGGAAAAGATGACCAATCTATTCACTTAATACTGAAGGCAGCAATAAATAGAGAGGGAGAGACACTGATGTTACATTGTCAGTTTACAAATTACCATAGCAGTCCTACTGAAAAGGAACTGCAGCCACCCAGTCTGATTCCCAAGCCCGTGGCACAATGTTTCCCTAAACCAATACAGCATTGCTAAGCCACACAGGGAGAGGCAGCCAGACCAAGAACTTTGTAAGAACTTTAACAGTGGCCCCATGACATCTAGCGTGGGCTTGCAACTGCCTACCCATGGCTGGCAGTCATGGATATTTACACTTTCCCTACCGCAAGCAAACCAGTTCCATCCTCTGCAGCTCATAGGACCAGTTGAAAGCTTCTGCAGAGACCACATGTGTTTCTTTCGGTTTTTTGGCACCTTGCTCTTTTTTCTCTGCCTCTTTGAAACTCTACGCCCAGCTTAAATGGGACATCTCAAAAAGTTCCATTAAAAAAGGAAACAAAACAAAATGTACTTCTAAGCTTAAACACAACGCCTCAAGAATAGATCTCTTGGAACAGCTATTTGCACAAATGAAAGCACCAAGTACCCTCATACCAGGACTTTATCTTTAGAAGTCCTAGTTTGACATGGTTTCATATAACTGTAATTCGTTAAAATGCCTTGAAGGAGAGGCACCACCAAATAAAAAGCTTTACTGCAGCAGTGTGGCTAATTTTCCCTTCAAATAAAAGGCACAACACTTCTGTTGTCTTTCGTTCTTCAGCAAAACTTGTGTTTCACATTAAGGTGGCCTTAATCTTTCACTGAGCAGGAGGGAAATGGCTGCTGGCAAAAAACCACATTAATTGACATAATTCTACTTATACTTCAAGTCACTCCCAACACATGGCCATGTTGGCTTGTATGCTCCTTATTTTAAAAGGCCCACATCAGACTTGTAGAAGAAACTAGAAAAAGTCCCAGTATGTTTCAGTAATATTCCCAAAGGTGTCCAGACGCCACCAGAATTGTTTTACTAATGACACCTTTCTGTGCAACATCTAAATGGGGAGGCTTGCTTTAAAAAATGACACCACAATTTGGGTGGTAACAAGGAGATCTATTTTGAAAAGGAAAAAAAGATAAAAGCAAATTCAAATAGAAAAAAAGCCAGGTCTCGTGTCCAAATATTATGGTCAACCTTTTCTTTATGTGCACCCCCGCAGAGAATAATTTTCAATTTATTGATGTTCAATTAATTTCAACAAAAGCAAAGGAACTAAAGACAACCTTTCATAGATTGAACTATAATGTGAAACAACAGATAACTATGTTTTAAGATTCTTGCTTTAAAAATATGAAGATAAATGAATATTTTATCTTTCTTTAAATATATCAGAGTGTTATACAAAATCAAACAACATCTGGAAATTGTCATATAACCCTAAAATACAACAAACACAGCAATGTATTGGCATGCCTAAAAAAAGCAGTAAAATAACAAAAACCAAACTAAGAAGTTGCAACACTCAAGGAAACAACATATGTTGAAAAGATGTATTTGATACCAACTATAGGCTCTTCCCCTGAAAATATAAAGTGGCCACTTAAACATCACAAAAAAGAAACCAATCATAAAATCATAAAACAATAAAAAAGCTCATATTTGCATATGCTAATTTACAGATGCAAATGTAAAAATAATAAGTATAATGTAAATGAAAACAAAACAACAGAAAACCTGTGACCTAATTCTTGTCAGGAAGAAGTGTGTACCTTTTCCAGCTCTGCGAAAGGCATTAAAAAAAAACATTTAGAGTTGAGTATTTCTTTAGACTGTGAAACGCATTCTAAAAATATAAAGTCTAACAGGATAGCATTAAATGAAATATCCGTACGTACATATGTTCCAGCTATCTGCTATAGTTGTTCCATTATGAAAACAACTGAACAATTATTTTCTTAGTTTTTAATAATGTGTTTTAAACATGAGATATTAAACGCCAATATGTTTAATCAATTACAAGCAACCTACTACTACTTTCAAATAATATTGTAAATATTGCACGTTAGATAGCCAGAGGTTTAAAATGCAGTTCTTTTTCTTGGTTCCAAGTAAATATGGCATTTGAGTATACCAGCTTTCCCAAATTGGATGCCCTATAGATGTTTGCAGCTGAATTTCCAACTGCTGTATCCCCAATATATCTGCAAGGTATCAATTTAGTGCTTTATAGTTACAGTATATCCTTCAGTGCCCTCTGAATTTTATTTTAGAAACTCATAGGCATCATGGCTGATCTCATCATGAAGCAAAGAACAACATAAATATATTAAGAAATCTTTTGTGTTCTTAACAGCTTGTTGTATTCTTTTAAAGGTTGATAAGCTCATAACACAACTAACCTTGCCTAGTTCCTTTTCTCATTTCATTGTATTATTGAAGATATAACACTTAAACGTAATTCATTTCATCATAAAAAATGTTTTAAATTAGATTTACCATCTCTTTCTTCAAAGATTTCAATTTTTATTCCTCAGTCTTACATTTTAGTTTAACAATTTTCCTAACTTATTTATTTTATAACATGCCTTCGAGTGATAGAAAAGTAAAGGCCCAAGCCAATCTAAAGGGCCAAATGTTAGGCTGTGCACTCAACCGATCTGTACAAAGAAAAACCAATAGGCATAAACAAAGAAGAAAATTATGGAAGTGAAATAGCTCAAGAAAGGCAAAAAAGAAAAAAAGGAAGTATAAAGAGTTTGAAAATATTTGGAAAAGAAAAATCAAATCAGGTGGGGAAATAAAGTGAAAAAAATTAAGACTGTCATATATGTGGCAACAGGAAGCTAAGTCCTGAACTAGATGCTTGAGAAGAGCAAGCAGGATGACAACTAACTGAAGAGATAAGGAGTAAAATGAAAAATAACAAACAGGCAAGTTAAGACAAGTGAACATTTAAACATATATGCAAGCAAGGCCCCTTATCTACAACCAAACTAGAAGGTGCACTCCCTGATATTCACAGAAGATAGCCCATAATTTTGCAGGCCTTATCAATTATTTGATATCTTCAAGGCTTCTGTCCTACAACTTCTAATATGGGGTATCTATAAAATTATCATCTATTGAAGCACACCCTCTACTTTCCAGTTCTTGGGAAACTTTTTCTAGGCTTGAATTCCTTTGGCTCCATGGAAATAATTTTTCAAAACATAGGTAATATTTCATGTCCAGGATGCATGATTTAGCAGGATCTTCCTCTTAAAAGACAGTATAAAGCTATAAAACGTAAGATAGAAATGGAGATGAAATACATTCAGTAATTTTAACAATGTTGTGATGGGCATAATTTTGTCATGTCTTCATTGTATTTTTTAATCTTCTTTGTCAGCCTTCCCAGTAAATGCAAATGTTTCTCTTTTTCTACAATTGTTTATAATAATTTTCTGAAACATTTATGAAGTAACACCAGTCAATCAAAAGAGGGTGTTCTCTGGGAATTCCTGTCCCAGGATGTTAAGTTGTTTCCTATTTACCAATATTTCATTATTATCTAAAGTCTTTTTTATCAATGTTTTGTTTTCATTTGGTTTAATTTAATGCAGACTTTTAAAAATTCATTAAAATGTTCCATTATAATAATATTCTTGCATTGTTCTTTAATATTCTACTATTATTTATTATGTAGAATTTAAATAAAATTCACATTGCCTGGCCATCAATATTGGAAATGTTTGAGGGATCATCTCACGATGAATCATTGTACAAAAAAGATTATTCCAGATTTCTAAAGCTTACCTATTTAAAACACTCAAATTATAATTGCCTTCGGGCCAGTAATTACATACAGAGATACTACTCTGATAGCCTTCTTTTTTCAGGCTTCAGCAATGAGTTCCATAACTCCTACAAACATATTGGCATTAAAAAAAAACCCTAGTTCTAAACTCCACTTGGTTTATTTCTGTACAAGAACAAGCAAGTACTGTACATCTGTAAATCTGGTACTTGATAAAACCATTGGTTACTTCCCATTAGATTTTGTTGAAATAATACTGTTTTGACTTTTAAGTTAATCTGAATAAAAAATGAAGTAGCATCTTAAATACAAAATGATTTACTATGTGCGTCAACTAAAAATTTCAGCTTAATAGGTTATACTATGACAGTCTGTGTTATAATGCTAATCAACTTATGGAGAGTCAGAATATTGTGACTTCATGAGTTTATTCTTCAATTGTCCATCTCTCCCAATGCCACACTCAGCTGTACCATCCACAGATATCTGTCAAACAAAGCAATGTCCATACTAAGGCAACAAAACCCTGGAGCTGGTGCTCATATTAACAGCAAGAACTTGGCTACAGAAACCTACAGTGATGATTCATCAGACTTTCTAGCTGCACTGCCAAGCTACAAAATAACATACTTCCTTTTTTAATCTTTCCAAAGAAAGAAATATAGATTTTCAGTAATTCTAGGATTACTTATTAACAGTTAATAAAGAAGCAGTTCTGGTTTTAGCAATTCCACAGACAACTCAACATAGTTACTTACCAGTCACCTTTGAACAACAGCACAATTCACAAAGCAAGGCAGAGATTTGCAATTACTTGGAAGGAAGTTTCATTGAAATCACTGAAACTTACTTTGGTGAAAAGAGGTCAAGGACAGAACTTTATTTAAATGAATCTAATTCTTAGCATCAATACCAAGGAGGATAAGCCACACTTGCTGAGTAGGAGGACTGAGTAAATATGCAGAAAATCATCTGTAAACCACCTTTTTAAACCTTTCCATTTACTTAGCTATGGATTAGGCCTTCTGTGCTTCAAAGCAAGACAGGCGTAAAATACAACTCTACATATGTACAGTAATAGTATTCTTGACAACAGGAAAAGGTATTTAAGCAAAACAAAAAAATTACAAGAATATGCCAGGACAACACATATGTGCATTCAACTCTTCACCGAGTAGTCCATCAAACATTATATAAACCGAATATCCATTTTTAAATTTTTAATAATGAAATCTTAGGAGCCCTGCACATAAGTAGTAATGATTAAATCCTAGCTGGGAAACTCTTTTAAGGTTCAATCTGAAGTCAAGCATCAATATTTGCTACACTATTTCTAAGATACAAACCAGGTTTGTTATCTGAATCAGAGACTTTTAAAGGTATTACATAAAGAGACAATAATAATTGCATTTTATTTTCCATAAAATCCTTTCTAAACTCTCCTTCGCTATAAATAGAGCACCTAACCTATATTTTGCAGCTCTGTTCACAAATGATCCTTCACACAACAATGCTTCCAGAAACAGTAGTAGGTGAGTTACTTGACGGCATATAATCAATAAACTTCCCTATCATTTAAAAACATTTTTTTAAAAAAATACACAATTGAATACATGACAGGATATAGTTGCCCATTATCAGCCTGTACCTTTCGGAAAGTGACTTCTTCTTGTCGCCGCCTTTTCCTTCGAGAGCCTTTTCTGAACCTCTGATTTATTTGAATCCATTTTACGACCTATATGTCAAAACCATACAGCTTTTTTAAGAAGACGCAACCTGAGTGCAACTACTCAGCATGAGTAAGAAACTATAAACAGACTCAAGATACAATTTTCCATTCCTTCACTGGAAGAAAAAAAACAGAAAAAAAAACAGGAGAGATGGGGAAGAGAAGTACCGTTCCAGTCCTCAGTATCATGTTCTTGCTTAATCCAGTTAGCTATTTCTTCCTAGTCAAAAAAGCTTTTCTCTATTCCCTCCACCCCCACTGAATGCAGTAAATTGTGTCTGCTGCTATAATCTGGAACATTTTTGAAATTTAAAGAAACCTCAGATGTATCAAAACATCTGCTGAAATTGTTATACAGCTGCACCAAGGCGAAAAGTGGTGGTGGTGGGGAGAAGGCGCGACTGACTTCAGAGAGTACTTTCTGCGAGCAAACGTCTTCTGGGAGAGGCGCATTGTGAAAACAGTAAGGATAAATCTCGGCAGCCCCTTCCTCGCACCTTCAGCCGCTAAAAAGGGTGGTATTTAAGGATCGTGGTAAAAGTAATACGAAGGGGCAGTTTCTCAATGTCACGTCTTCTTGCGAGTACAGTGGTAGCTCAGGATTGGGGGCGGGGGGCGGGGGGAGTTGCAAGCCCGATCTAAAACTACAAGCTCCCAAAGGACCCCGCATTTACCTCTTCGTTCACTTGCTGGGCTAGGCGACCCTCCTGCCAAACGCGACTCTCTTCCAGCAAAGGCTAGATGGGGAAGACAAATAAAGCGCAAGTTTATTTGAGGCGTTCTGCGTTGCAGAGACGGTCCGCTCGTTCCGTGCCCCCGGCCTCCAAAGTCCCCAAGCGCCTCCGAAAGCTTCAGGATCGGGTGCGACCCAGCACAAAACTTCCCCTGCGCGCATGAAGAGCTCGGGCGGGGCGGGGCGCGGGAGTCGCTCTTCTCTCGCCCTTGACAAAAGCCCGCTCGCCCCCTCGCTCGGCCGGGCCAGCGACGCTGCCCACAACCCCCGCCGCCTTCGTTGGCTCCCGCGGCGCACGCGGTTGGGCTGTCTGTGTTTACCCTCGACAGGGCGGCCGCGGCCGCAACAGCTGTGGCCGCGGAGGGTCCGCGGGGCGGCTGGCCGCAAGAGACGGCTCCCCAGCGCAACCGGCTGCAAAGAGCGGGGACTGCCGCTCCTCTGGGGGCTTTCCCCCCAGCAGCGCAGCACAAGGGATCTCCTTGGGAAGCGAAACACCTAAGAGAGAAGGGGACCCCTTCCTTTCCCGTCCTCGTGGTCCAGCCTCCGAAATCAGAGGGGAGGAGGAGCCTGCCTTAAGGGGATACTACAGCCCGACCGGCTTTGTTCGCCCCATCGCCGAAAGGTACCTCAGAGGGACGGCTCACGGCAGCGAACGTCACTATTTAAATAGTGCAGCGTCTGGCTGTCTCCTCTACGCCCCGTTCGACTCGCCTTGCGTAAAACGTTTCGTTGGAAGTCGACCCCTCCGAGCAACAGGCAACCGCCGCCTCGCCCAACCCTTTTCCCCGCTGACGTTTCCTCCCGAACTGCGTCCAGACGCAAGGCTGTCAGTCCTCGCTTGCACGCAAGGCAGATGGAAGAGGGTCAAAAAGAGCGCTTGGAAACCGGTTGATAAACCTCGGCTAGGCCAGTGGGTCCCGAAATCGCTCTCTTGCTAGCCAGCTAGCTCGCGGCTCAATCGCGGAGACGATTTCCCTCGCGTCGCTTTCCGCTCTCTAGTGCGGGACCGGCTTCCTTCGGATTTGAATAAGGCGATGAAGCTAATGGAGCCGTAGGACAGTTTTAGACTATGTGCTTAACTAGGGTCTTACTCCAAGGAGCGAGGGTACTCTTTCCATGGTCATGGGCATTCCTTAACTTAGTTGACACGGGAAAAAACAAACGAGTCCCGCGTAAGAGGGGGTGCTGGAGGTGAAGGTCGTTTGCATTGGGCTGAAAGGGGTCCCGGATTTCTGTCTTAAAGCTCTGAAATTTAATAAGCACTAGGTTTAATATTACAAATGCCAAATGTATGGCTGAATTGGCAGTAACCTAATACTAGCATAGTTAGACTTTTTTCTTCAAATTGCAGATGACCCAAATCATGAACGCATTTTAAAAAGTGGAAGACGTGAAACAAGCCGGTAGAAGCGCCAGTACCTACAATTCAATTTGACACTAAAATGTCCTTTCTTCAGCATCCACCGACCGTCCCTTTTATTTCAAAGTGAAGCACACTTTAAGCAAGTATTCTAGCTGGATGATCAGAAACATATTAAAATGCAAGGAAGAATTTAAAACTTTCTTTTCCCCAATAGCTCCTTGACCTCTATGGAATCCAAAACGGTATCAAATGAATTCCATGGAGACTCTGAAGTGCATCTTAAAAGCAAGCATTAAGTTTCCTTTTTGCTACTGGAATCTTGCCATTTCTATTAGTCATGGCCATTCCACAGTTGATTCCTCCATCAAGCTGCAGCTTGGCAAGGCCTAGGCTTTGCTTTAAAGCTGCAACTCTACCACCCATTGTTTACTGAAGAGTAAACCCCACTGAACTCATTGTTTTGAAGTAACATTCCTAAAATTTGTCTACTGGTATGAATATGTACAGTGACCTGGTGATTAAACGGCTCTGGGGACATATTAAAACAATTGGAAGTTTTTGTAGGGAGGAGCCACGTTAGTCTGTGGTGGCAAAAAATCACAAATCTGGTAGCACCTTTTCCAACTACCCAGTTGAATAAAAAGACATACAGCTTTGTGACCTGCAGCTTTAGTTAGAAAAAGTGCTACTAGATTCCTGATGTAGGATAACGTTTCTTTCAATGCAAAAAAAAAAAAAAAAAGGAAGGAACGAATCCTCCCGGATAATTATATTTAGCATGTTAATATTTTCTGAATAAACCCATAAACATAAACCCATGCTCTCACAAAAAATTAACTGATGTATCTATAAATTCTGGGAAAGAAAGCTTCCAAATTTTTAGATTTAGATCAGAGCAGATTTTCTCCTACATGAAATTAGATGCCATTTACGAACAGATGTCAAAACATAAATGTATGTCAAGTGAGCTCACTAAATCTTGACCACCACTTTAACTTTACTGCTTTTAGTTTTTAAAAGGCATTGTCCTGCCCCCTTTTTTACTACCACAATAACCTTCTTTCAAGATCAAAAGCTTTAGATCAAAGCCAAGCTCAAACTCTTTGCTTTAAATAGAAGCAACATTGCCATGAAATATATTACTCAAAGAAAAATATCTTAAAGGAGATACTATGATAGAAAAAAACTTTTTGTCCCAGATCTTTATTTTTACATTCAGGCTAATCTATCTGCAAATATCTATGAAAACTGCTACTTTTAATTGTTCGGCACTTCCATATATGAAAGTTATTTAGAAAAATATTTGTTAACACAGAGGAAGCATCTGTTTAGCATACATGTACATTAACACCAAGGGACACCTTTCTACAACTGATACATTGATTTGCATAATATAATATACATGCATTCATGTATATCAAATGACTACATGTCACCAGCATCTTTTAATGGTCCCCCAGATATGACATGATGGGACAGAGGGTCCCAGGGAATGTTGATCAGTTGTAGCTTCCAGCTTACAGAAATTAGTACTTTCATTGTTTACATTCTGGAAGTTACTAAAAACAGAGCTGTTCCTGAGTCTTAGGAAGTGAATGGTCACCATTGTGACTATTATGGTAGATTTGTCTTTATTTTGATTTTAGGTTTTTTTAAAATCAAGTTTTATTTTTTTTACGATGTAAACTGCTGTCAGTAATTTTTGAGTTCAGCAATATAAAAATACAGTGAATAATATATTGTATCATATTGTCTGTTGATGATCATGAGATAGTGGTGCACATTCAGATGACCTGGACCTGATTATTTTGATATAAATTAGTATGATACAGTAGACTGCAGAACTAGGGAATGGGAAATCTAGGTTTAAATGCCCATTAATGAAGTTTGCTGGGTAACTTTGATCTCTCCTTTTCTTTCAGCCCAATCTATTTCATAGAACTGTTGCCAAGTTACAGTTGGAGATGAAATACTATGCATACCACCTTGAACTCTTAAAGGGAAGGAGGATAAAAATGTAACAAATAAGAATAAAAAAATGGTTGCATTTCATGTCAGCCTTCCACCAGTAATTCAGGATGTAAGAACATATAAAGAGACTTGATGAATCAATCCACCACCTATCTTTGACACACTGTGGCCAATAAAAGATATCTGAAAAGCTCACAGGGTCTTCTACCATCACTCCTGGAATACTGTCTTTGATCCTGGATGCATCATATACTACTATCAAAGCTAGTAGCTATTGAATGAACTTCTGTGTGACCTCTGTGTGATGTTCTTTGAGGTAGATTAATTTGAACAGTAATTACTAGCCCAGAGTTACTCTACAATCTTCATGATTCAAAAGGATTTGAATCCAGAACAGATATATTTATAAAATATTGCCGCACAAGCCCAAATTTGCCACTGTTTAAAATAACCTCTTATGGGTTAACACATTCTTATTGCATGTATAAATGTACACCCACAAATGAAGCGTAATAGAAAGAACTTTTATATAACTGCTCTAATGCAAGGCTTTCCAAAAATATCACCAGATGATAGAATTTATGGCTACCAAGTAATGAAAGTCAATTGAGAAATTAAACAATGAGAATTCATGTGCATGAATGTTTATCAATTGGCTACTAGATTCAAATGCTGATCTGTAAATGACACCTAACTAAGAAAACAGATGTATACATATGTATATATAGCATGTTAAAGGTATGCTATAGACACAATATGCTCATTAAGCATATGTAAATATTCAGAAGACATATGAAGTAGAACCAGTTTTCAACCACAGGATGTTAAACTGTTGAACACTAAAGACACAGATTCACATTCCTTCACCAAGCCAACTCAGAATGAAGAAAGAAGACCTTTTTATGTATCAAATATATATACAGCTGTGTGACAGCTACTCCTCTATGCCACTATCTCTCTGGGCAATTGGTTCCACTGTTGAAATTCTGTTACATTAAATCAGAATCTGCTTTCCTGTAACTTAAATAATTATTCTGTATCCTGCACTCTGGAATGAAAGAGACCAGATCTTATTCTTCTTTGTGACATCCTTTCAGGTACAGGTAGTCCTCACTTGACGTTGACTCATTCAGTGATTGCTCAAGATGGTGCTGAATGAGGGATATTTACAATGGGTCCTCATAATTGCGGCTGTTCAAGCATCCCCATGGACACAATTTGGGCGCTCGGCAACTGACTAGAAATTACAATGTTGCAGCATCCCATGGTCACATGATTGCTATTTGTGACCTTCACTGCCAGCTTCCAACAAGCAAAGTCAATAGGGGAGCTGGCAGGAGGTTGCAAATGGTGATCACACGGCTGCGGAACGCTGCAACCGCATTAGAATTTGCCTAACGATGGCAACTGGGACTGAAGGAACTGCCATTGTAAGTTGGCACGGTCACATCATGTTGTGCCTTATGACTGCATTGCTTAGCAACAGAGTTCCTGGTCCTAATTATCGTCAGTAAGTGAGGTCTACCTGTATTTGAAGTGCTATCATATTCCCCCTCAAGGCTTTTCTCAAAAGTAATCATACTCAACTACTTTTATCTTCTTAGATTTCTAGTCTTCTAATCAATCTTGGTGTCTTCCCTGAACCTGTTACAATTTTCTGAATCTTCCTTAAAATGTGATACCTTGAACTTGTGACTTGAACAAATGTTTCTGTTGATGCAGATTAAAACTGCTTTTACCTTTTTTACTCTGACATCTCACTTTTGACTCATAGTCAGTTTGTAGTTAACTACTATTGCAAGATATTTTTCACAAGTACCATTACCATACAAAATAAGAACTATTTTGTATCAAATTTCCCCAACCTCATGACCTCCAAATGTGTTGGACAAATGGTCTGTTTATTTCATGCTAGGAACTGTTCCTCAGCAAAGGATCGTTACCTTGTCGTGGTGCTGGAGCTTGAGCACCTCAATGATGCCATGAGCTAAACCGTGAAGGGCCACCCAAGACGGGAAGGTCATGACAGAGAGGTCAGACTAAATGCGATCCTTGGGGAAGGTAATGGCAACCCACCCCAGTATTCTTGCCGTGAAAACTAAATGGATCAGTACAACCAGAGATATGTCGGTATACCATCGGAAGATGAGACCCCCAGGTTGGAAGATGGTCAAAATGCTGCTGGGGAGGAACAGAGGATGAGTTCAACTAGCCCCAGACGTGATGACGCAGCTAGCTCAAAGCCGAAAGGACGGCTAGCGGCCGACGGTGCTGGTGGTGAACGGCGAATCCGATGTTCTGAGGATCAACACACCATTGGAACCTGGAATGTGAGATCTATGAGCCAGGGCAAATTGGATGTGGTTATTGGTGAGATGTCAAGATTAAAGATAGACATTTTGGGCGTCAGTGAACTGAAATGGACTGGAATGGGCCACTTCACATCAGATGACCACCAGATCTACTACTGTGGACAAGAGGACCACAGAAGAAATGGCGTAGCCTTCATAATTAATAGTAAAGTGGCTAAAGCAGTGCTCAGATACAATCCAAAAAACGACAGAATGATCTCAATTCGAATTCAGGGCAAGCCATCTAACATCACAGTGATCCAAATATACGCCACAACCACAGATGCTGAAGAAGCTGAAGTAGAGTAGTTCTATGAGGATCTGCAGCACCTACTGGACCACACGCCTAGAAGAGAGGTTATTTTCATCACAGGAGACTGGAATGCTAAGGTGGGCAGTCAGATGACACCTGGAACTACAGGTAAGCATGGCCTGGGAGAACAAAACGAAGCAGGACATAGGCTGATAGAATTTTGCCAAGACAATTCACTCTGCATCACAAACACTCTCTTCCAACAACCTAAGAGATGGCTTTATACATGGACTTCACCAGATGGACAACACCGAAATCAGATTGACTACATCCTTTGCAGCCAAAGGTGGCGGACATCTGTACAGTCGGTAAAAACAAGACCTGGAGCTGACTGTAGTTCAGATCACGAACTTCTTCTTGCACAATTTAGGATCAGACTAAAGAGATTAGGGAAGACCCACAGATCAGCTAGATATGTGCTCACTAATATTCCTAAGGAATATGCAGTGGAGGTGAAGAATAGATTTAAGGGACTGGACTTAGTAGATAGGGTCCCGGAAGAACTATGGACAGAAGTTCGCAACATTGTTCAGGAGGCAGCAACAAAATACATCCCAAAGAAAGAGAAAACCAAGAAGGCAAAATGGCTGTCTGCTGAGACACTAGAAGTAGCCCAAGAAAGAAGGAAAGCAAAAGGCAGCAGTGATAGGGGGAGATATGCCCAATTAAATGCAAAATTCCAGAGGTTAGCCAGAAGAGATAAGGAATTATTTTTAAACAAGCAATGCGCGGAAGTGGAAGAAGACAATAGAATAGGAAGGACAAGAGACCTCTTCCAGAAATTAGAAACATCGGAGGTAAATTCCAGGCCAAAATGGGTATGATCAAAAACAAAGATGGCAAGGACCTAACAGAAGAAGAAGAGATCAAGAAAAGGTGGCAAGAATATACAGAAGACCTGTATAGGAAGGATAACAATATCAGGGATAGCTTTGACGGTGTGGTCAGTGAGCTAGAGCCAGACATCCTGAAGAGTGAGGTTGAATGGGCCTTAAGAAGCATTGCTAATAACAAGGCAGCAGGAGACGACGGCATCCCAGCTGAACTGTTCAAAATCTTGCAAGATGATGCTGTCAAGGTAATGCATGCTATATGCCAGCAAATTTGGAAAACACAAGAATGGCCATCAGACTGGAAAAAATCAACTTATATCCCCATACCAAAAAAGGGAAACACTAAAGAATGTTCAAACTATCGAACAGTGGCACTCATTTCACATGCCAGTAAGGTAATGCTCAAGATCCTGCAAGATAGACTTCAGCAATTCATGGAGCGAGAATTGCCAGATGTACAAGCTGGCTTTAGAAAAGGCAGAGGAACTAGGGACCAAATTGCCAATATCCGCTGGATAAGGGAAAAAGCCAGGGAGTTTCAGAAAAACATCTATTTCTCTTTTATTGACTATTCTAAAGCCTCTGACTGTGTGGACCATAACAAATTGTGGCAAGTTCTTAGTGGTATGGGGATACCAAGTCATCTTGTATGCCTCCTGAAGGATCTGTATAACGACCAAGTAGCAACAGTAAGAACAGACCACGGAACAACGGACTGGTTTAAGATTGGGAAAGGAGTACGGCAGGGCTGTATACTCTCACCCTACCTATTCAACTTGTACGCAGAATACATCATGCAACATGCTGGGCTTGAGGAATCCAAGGCTGGAGTTAAAATTGCTGGAAGAAACATTAACAATCTCAGATATGCAGATGATACCACTTTGATGGCTGAAAGCGAAGAGGAACTGAGGAGCCTTATGATGAAAGTGAAAGAAGAAAGTGCAAAAGCTGGCTTGCAACTAAACCTCAAAAAAAACCAAGATTATGGCAACCAGCTTGATTGATAACTGGCAAATAGAGGGAGAAAATGTAGAAGCAGTGAAAGACTTTGTATTTCTAGGTGCGAAGATTACTGCAGATGCTGACTGCAGTCAGGAAATCAGAAGACGCTTAATCCTTGGGAGAAGAGCAATGAGAAATCTTGATAAAATAGTTAAGAGCAGAGACATCACACTGACAACAAAGGTCCGCATAGTTAAAGCAATGGTGTTCCCCGTAGTAACATACAGCTGTGAAAGCTGGACCATAAGGAAGGCTGAGAGAAGGAAGATCGATGCTTTTGAACTGTGGTGTTGGAGGAAAATTCTGAGAGTGCCTTGGACTGCAAGAAGATCAAACCAGTCCATCCTCCAGGAAATAAAGCCAGACGGCTCACTTGAAGGAATGATATTAAAGGCAAAACTGAAATACTTTGGCCACATAATGAGAAGACAGGACACCCTGGAGAAGATGATGATGCTAGGGAGAGTGGAGGGCAAAAGGAAGAGGGGCCGACCAAGGGCAAGGTGGATGGATGATATTCTAGAGGTGACAGACTTGTCCCTGGGGGAGCTGGGGGTGTTGACGACCGACAGGAAGTTCTGGCATGGGCTGGTCCATGAAGTCACGAAGAGTCGGAAGCGACTAAACAAATAAACAACAAGGAACTGTTCAGAAATTAATGCGTGACATTTTGCTAAAATCACTGTTAATGTTGTTATATATGCTTTTTAAATGGAATATTTGGTTGGTTGGTTATTTATTACTCTTAGGTGCACTGTCCAAGAATCTTATTCGTAAAGGACAGTTAATAACTATTTATGTGTATATAAGTGGACCCTAGATCTGATGCAAGAATGCTCCATTTATAATAACTGCCTATCGAATCACACAGAAAGGCTATCTGCAGACTTCTGTTTCCTACAGCACCCTCTGGAAGTACAAGAAGCTTAAACTAAGGGTGCTAGTAGTGAATATGTCATCACACAAATACTCCTGTATGCTGCCATTCTAGAAAGATATTCAGACTCAAAATTTAGAATCCAATGGAAATGTAGTTAATAGATTTGCAGATACTGGACAAAAACATGAATTCAAAGCTTCCAAGCCTCTTTTCAGATTCTAGTTAGCCTTTTACTCAGTTATCATGAAATGCACTGGGGTATAGTGTAAAAATGCTGGGGTTTTGCTTCTATTTTCTTGTCCTCTGATGTCTAAGACTGTAGCACACTGTAGAATGCTTTCACACTGCAAGCATGAATCTTTAAACATAATCAGTTACTTTTGGAATTCTTATACAGTTCACACAAAATTTCTTTAGGATGCCTTAATGACCACCCAACAACAGTTTTAGGCATATCCAACAGAGCAATTCTACTAAAGATCCAAACAGCTGGAGCTCTGAGTAGCTGGAGCATACCAAAACATTAAAAAGTTTTATCCACCACCACGCCAGTGAGAATAATGAAATATGAGCTTTTCATACTACATGCCTGAAAAAATCTCAGCTTTTTTCAATGGCTGGGTAGAGTCTGATTCAGAGCAGAACTACAGTACATGTCAGATATATTTACCTCTTTATTTATTCATTTATCAAATTTTATCACCACCCATCTCCCCCCACAAGCGGAATAAATATTTGTAATGCTCCATCGTTTTAATAAAATGTAATGCTCCATCATTTTAATAAAATGCAGGATCACCATCAGTTGTTTACCTGCTCAAAAGCAGACAACCGCACCCAGATAAGCAGCCTAGTAAAGAAATAGCTAGACCTTTTCTTCTCAAAAGTTTATCTTTCAAAACAAAAACTCCGCAAGACATTAATTGCTGACAATGCTTTAAATATGAGCATTTCTATCAAAATCTATACATGATAAAAGCTGAGTGATACCTTTGCTCTGTTTTTTGTTTTTGTGACTTCGAGTCAGTGTTTACTCCTGGTGATTGCCTGGACAAGTCCCTGAAGTTTCCTTGGCAATGTTTTCTGAAATGGTTTGCCATTGCCTCCTTCCTAGGGCTGAGAGTGAGTGACTGGCCCAAGGTCACCCAGCTGGCTTTGTGCCTCAGGCGGGACTAGAACTCACAGCCTCCTGATTTCTAGCCTGATGCCTTAACCACTACACCACACTGGCTCTGCTGATATCTTTATTGGGGCAAATTAAACTTAGACAAATATGTGTGCAATCTTTTATTTTCCCTAGAATATTTCAGGTGAATGCTATGAAAAACAGGGAGTGAGAAAGGAGGGTGAAATTCAAATCAGTAGTCTGCATGTTTAAAGCCATAATGTTTATAGCTTTGTAAGAGTGCTGAGACAGAGGCAGCAGATGCAATACTGTACAAGCACTACCGGTGATTCTAGTATCAGATTTTCTCCAAGCACAAGGGACAAGGGGAGAAGCAACTCCCCCAGCTTTGAAAGTACAATGAGATCACAGTCCATTACCCACCAGTGGTGATACACACAGTTGCCTTGACTGAACACATATACATATTCAGGGCCTGATTTATAAGAAACATGTGACTCCCTTCCATCAACAGTTCCATTGGCTACTAGTCTACTCCTGATACAGTTTACAGTTCTGCTTATGACTTATATAAATCTATACGTCAAGAGACCAAGTTATTTGAAAACCATTCTCACTCATATACCCAGAATTTAAGATCCTTCAGATACTACACTTGATCTTAGCCAAAAGGCTGAGAAACAATTTAGAATCATGTTTGACCCTACAGTCCTTATGCCTCTGCTGTTGTCAGACAGCTACCAATCTCATTGGCACCGTACCTGTATAGAAGAACTTTGCAGTCTTGGCCTCTCTCCTGAATATTTAGGCCAATTAACCCTGGAGAAGGCCAAATCAATAGTAAAAGAAAGAATTAGGGACATTGATCGACAAAACGCTATCTCCAGTGCTCCTGAATTCTATCGCCAAATGTTAGATAGCTGCAAACTCTCTACTGTGAGGTATCTATACAATTTAACCTTAAGCAAATATAGATGGGCTTTTCCAGAGTCCACTTTGATGCCCTCCTTTCAGCACTGATGGCAGGAAGATTTCATGGGACTCCCGATTTACAGAGACTTTGCCCTTGTGGGTCCAGGGAAGTGGAAACTCTTGCCCATGTCCTCTTACGGTGTCCTTTTTATGATGCTCCAAGACGTGCCTCGATCTTCCCAATCATTTCTAAATTTGAAGGTCATACTGATAGATTTTATGTTTATTTCTTTTTAAGGGATGCTGACTCTACAGTCACACATCAGGTAGCCAGATATTTTTATCAAGTTATACAATTGTGCAAAACTTTTAATTAGATATGTTGTTTTCCTTTTTTTCCTGTTAATGAATTGTGGGACTAAACTATTTTTCTTCTTCTACTGTAAACTCTGATCAAAGACTGTAATGAAGATATTTGAAAGATCCTTCAGAGAAGCTTTTTATCTGTCCTGTTGGGATCAAAGACACACTTGATAGCAACAAGAGGCCTTCTCACTGGTTGTTCACAGGCTCTTGTACTTTCTATTAAGAGAGGTTAGCTCTATTATCTTTCTCCCTGAAGGCATTTTTATTCTGACAGATTTTTGATTCATAAGCCTCCTTGCTTCTGAATGCAGGTTTTAAACTGGTATATGCTATTATTTCTTTGTTATTCTTGTGTATTTATTGAATATGTTTACATGCTTAATTATTACTTTCTTCTGTTATCTGTGTGTTATCATTAGCTAATGTAGGAACTGTATCCAAAAACATTTTACCGGAAAAAAAACCACAACGAACAAGAGTCTAAATTCCTGCTGTTCTTGCTCATAGATCTTCCCTGGTGATAATTACATCTTAGAACATTGTCTGAAAGTGCATCATGCAATAATCACGTTAAAGCTAAATAGGCTTCATTGTGGTCAGTGAACAGATGAGAGACCATTTACGTTTATGTACACTCATAAATATAATAATATACTGGGCTAATATAGTTTTTCATGAAAAAATATGTAGGAAGACTGTGGGCCAACTGAAGACTGATTTTGTAGCAGAAGAATATATGAAGCTATCTTGTGGAGTCCTTGGTCCTCTCTGAGCCTTGTTGTTTTCTTGCAGACGTTTCATTGCCAGACTAGGCAACATCTTCAGTGCAAAGAGGGAGTGGGCTTGCTCTCAGTTTATATACCTTGGCTTGCCCTGCTTGTGTTGGTAGGGGTGTTGTTCTCTCCTTGGGAGTTCTTTGATTGGGCTGTTGTCTGCTGCTTGGTTGATTGCCTGAGTTAATAGTTCCTTGATTAGGGCATATTGTGCTGTTTGATGGTTCATCTGGTGTTAATTCTAGTGTTGATTTTTGCATATCTGGGTGTTGATTGCTGGCAAGGGAGTGTACTGGTCTTTTGGCTTTTCTATCATCTCTTTTGAATGGTATGTAGATGTTGTTTACCTCTACGTGTCTGCTGATGGCTGCTTTTTCTGAGTGCCAGGCTTCCAGGAATTCCTGGCGTTTTTGGATTTGGTTTGGTTTAGGATGCTCACAGTTTCCCAGTTGAAACTATGGTTGAGTCTGTCCATGTGTTGTGAGATCAAGGAAACTATCTTCTCATGAGCAGGCCATTGGTTCATCTAGCCTAGAATATGTTTACTTTGACTGGCAATGGCTTTCCATGATCTCAAGTGGGGTCTTTCATACCACCCACTAGCTGATCTTTTTAACCCATGTACCAGGCACTGATCATGGACCCACATACCTGCAAGGCTTGTGCTATGTTACTGACCTATCACCCTACCCCAAGAATTTGGTGGCCAATCTGTCAGTCTACTAGTCATGAGTCCACTTATAGCTGTCTGTCTGTCTATCTGTCTGTCTACCTACCTTCCTACCTGTCATATTTACTATATAACTGCCCATCTCACAATCAAGTGACTCTGGGCAGTGTACAACAAAGTTAAAAACAATATATAGAAATTAATATTATTAATATTAAAAACCTTAAAATTATAAAAAGCACAAAACTAGAACAAAATAAAGATATTGGGAGAAGAGCAGATGTTAATTACATAGGAGCCATCACAATATTTTGTCACTCCCCTGGGGTGCCAGACCTGGTGACACAACCAGGTCTTGAGGAACCTCCAGAAAGTTAAAAGGGGTGAGGCCAACCTCACTTTGGGGGAAGGATGTTCCATAAAGCAGGGGCCACAGTAGAAAAGGCCCGCTGTCTAGGACCCACCAAATGAGGGCCATGAGGGTCCCATGCCATGCCTTTCCAGTGAGGGGAGAGATTGAACTACATAATGACCTGCCACTTCCCAATGTATGGTATTGTCCCTTTTCTTCCGGTCATTTATAATGAAATAAACTGCTTCACTGAGAGTTAGAAAAAAGACATTAGCTTATTTAAGGTTATACAAACCAACCATTTTCAAAAATGCAAGTCACTTATTAATGTATTTCTAGGCTGCAATCTTGCATAAGAAAGAAGAGCCATTGAACTTTAGAGCAGAGATGCTTAGGATTGCCTTATTTAGGGTCTTTTTATTATTTTATATTCTTTTTGCATGCCTTTTGCTTAGAAAGGCAAGGTGAATATGATTTAAATTTAGTCATAAACCATTTTCACACTCTGACCCACCCCTGTTCAAGAGCTCCAACACATTTCCCTGTAGAAAGGGCAAAATCGTATTGGAGGGATACTGTATGTGTATGCAATCCCACATTTGAACTGTGTTTAGCAACAACAGGGGAGATTGTAAAGTCACTCTCGATTATGAAAAGATCTTAATCTAAATCTAAATAAATGAAATACTGTATAACCAGCTTCTCTTACAACGTTACCAATCATATTTCTAGCATAAAAATGAAAATGTATTTTACATTTTACAACTGAGTTGTGTTGCAACTGTAGAGGCTAGTCTGCTTTTAAAACGCCTCTGTGGTGGTTGTTTCCTGAAATGGTTAAGCCATGCTTGCTCACAATATTTCCAGAATCAATAGAAGGCTATAAGTGGTTGGCATCTTTATGTATCTATTGTATCCAAACTGTCTCCACTTCAATCCCTCAAGGAGGACTTCTAATGCTGAAAAACAGTCAGCACCGAGCCTCTGGGAAGTTGTACAGCTTGAAGTGAACTCAGCTGCCCTCCTTTACTGGCATGCCAGTATGCTTGGGAGAATTAAAACCATGGCAAAATGCTAGAAAGGGGTGGAGTACAAATACTTTGAGTAAATGGATACAGTAAAAGTTTCTCTGAAATAGACAGGCAATCCATTGGCATGCAGAGATGTGCTGGTTGAGTAACAGGACGTCTCTTCCTGCTTTTCAAGGCATTGAGAATCGGTGCTGGAAGCCAAAGCTGACTACAGCTTTTCTTCAGAGTTACTTCTACAGCTACACACTATATCAGCGAGCAAGTCAACAGCTAAATGGCTGGAAGCGGTTGTCTCCACAGCATTTTCTTGTTTGTTTATTACTTCATACAGAGAGCAGGGAAAATATTCCAATAAAACTTGAAACTCAGGAAGCCCTGTTGAAAAAGAAAAATATTCTGGGACTACATACTACATATTTCTTTTCTTCTCATGTTGTTTTGGATGTCCAAAAGGGAAGAAAAAAAAATACCACCAGAACAAGAGTTAATTGGTAGCTAATCTTTTTGCTTTTCTTAGGATATTTTTGTAAGGCACAAATTAAAACAGACATGTAATTTGCAGGCTCAGCTGTGTCTCTATTAGAAAGGAGCTTACATCCCTATTTAAGAAAGACCTTTCCTCCCTCTTCTGGGCTTCCAGACCTTTGAATATGTAGGTGGAAGAGTGGGAACTTGGGAATGTCGATTTGATCCAGCATTAACCAGCCAGGCAGCAAACTCTTATTGTTCTGGAGATACCAAACATACTTCCTTTCTACTACGGGTAAACCCAACCATTCTGTGCATAACTTAGCTTTTATGCTCAGCAGTGTGATTAATGGAAAAAAGACAAGCCACAAAAAATATTTAAGCTTTGTTAAAGCTCTGTAAACAACTTCTTATGGGCTACGTTCATGGATTCTTCTCTAAAGGGAACCTATTTTGATATTTCAGGTCCCTGTATATAAAGCTGCTTCCAGTCTCAGTACTGTGTGAGTGTCCCTGAGTTTCTAAGAAACCCCAAACTTTTTAAAATTAGATTTTTGGTTAGATGGTGATACTTTTAAACTCTATGTATAAACTCATAGTAAAAGCTCATTCATTATCCTATGTCCTGAAATGCCAACATTAGTTACAGTTCAGTGATGTACAGTATCAAGCTTCAGAACGAAGGTAAGTTTTTCTTGAGAACAGCTATCAACACCAGACCTGATGGGAATTGAATAGGCAAACTGTAAAGCTTCAGTGGAGCAGAAGAAAGGAGGAAGTAGTCTTCAAATGAGGGGTTGTAACATATGCTTACTATAGGCAGAAGATCTGTATCACCAATTTTTAAAAATTGTACCTGACCTGCAGAAATAGGGACATCTTCTTAAACTTGCATTACTTTCACTTTCATCATCAAGGTATATCACATTAAAATAGAAAGCCACTGAGGCAATGGATGCAAAACAAACAGAAGAAATATAAACAAAAATAATAACCTAGAAGGACTATTACTACTGTACTCTAGAGCTGACAACCATTTTTAGAAATAAAGTTCTAATTCTCTTATGCTGGACTTGGGGCAGAAAGAGAGTGTAAGGGACAAATACAAATATTAAAAATGCCCCCCCCCCATATTTCATACATTTATCAGTAAATTTAAAATAAAGAGGTTTTCTTATTTGGTGAATGCATTCCCTAAAGTCTGGAAGGTTGGTTTGTAATAGCCTAATTAGACAATAATAATAGCCTATTTTCCTCAGCCATAATTATTTTCCTGAAATGTCCCAAAGCCAGTCAAAACAAAACCAGACATTTGCCGAGAAGACTGGTAATCAGTTACTACAGGTTATTTTATAGATAACCATAGCACAAAAACCTTTGTGAATATCCCTTAGGAAAACAATTTTTTTTGTTATTTTATCTGGATGAATGCTTTTTGCTTGTTATTCATTTTTTAAAAAAAATGTAATTGAACATGGGGCTGAGAAATCACAGCTTTGACTAGCAGAGTTAACTGAGAGTGAATAATCTGGAAATACGTCTTCATTTAAGCACTGTAGCTATGATATAAAAATGATTAAATATGAAGTTTGTCTAACCTGATTTTATTATATTCTATAATAATTTAATATTGCTAATCACCTTGAAATTAATTCATAATACTTTGGGATGATGACCAAAATCCCAGACAAGGATATTCTAAATAGGAATGTTTGTTTAACAAAAATAAGAATCAATAAAAAGACAAAAATTAGTACGATTGAAGTACTTATAACAAGCCTTGCCAAGTCTTAGACTGCAATAACATCTGGATCATCTGAAAATGGTTCTGCAAAATGACAGAAAATTCACAAACAATACTGAACTTGTTCTGGGAAAGGGATATATAGTATTCATGACAGAGCCCTGGAACCTGGATGCCCCAAAGCATTTTTTTTAACTCTATTGCTATAGTTCAAGAAGAAAAGGAAAATCTTTTATGAATTCACCCCAAATGGATCAGATTAACTGAAGAAATATCTCTCTTTACCATATTTACCCACTAAGACCCAAGGTTATATTCCAGGGCCTTCTCCAGGTAACCCCTTCCCCCTCAAATAAGAGAGACAGCTCCAAGAATGAAGGTCTCAGATTATCTTCCTTTTCATTATTTAAACTGCTATTGTTGTGTTCTTTCTTAGAACACACAGACTCCAAAGTAAGTTGCAATTAAAAACTCTTTATTACATGACACTTTGAGACCTCAGTTCTCCATTTTGCCTCTCTTCCCACTCTTCTCTAAGTCCTCCCACTGCTTGTCTGCTGCAATGTCTCTTTGGAGCTGTAGTACTACACTACACCTATTCTGCCTTCAAGGAGAAAAATAAAAAGAGAGGAAATTAATCATTGAAACTTTCCATCTCTCACACAACAAAAGCTGATGTTAGGACAATTTAATCTGGCTATTTAAGAAGTAAATCTGAAGATAATCAATCTTTAATTTTTCAACTTGGACTAATAGCAAAGCGGTATGAAGTTGTGAAGAAGTGATCCATTTAAACTACAGGACACTTTACTAGTGCTTCGCTATATAATTCATTACAAAAATATTGCCTCAGTCCTGGAGATTATAGATATATTTTAAAAAAAACTTGGAAGGAAAAGGCTAAAGCTACCATCAGATGGATCTCCATAAAAATGAGAGAAAAAGAGCAACAAATCCAAAGTACAATTTCAAAGTGAAAGCATGTGGAAGGAAAAGAAAACCTCATATGGTATGTTGGATCATGGATATAACAACAGGGGAAGGTAGGAAAAAGTAAAGCCCAACATATGTATATAGAAAAGAAACAAACAAAACCATTGTGTACTGATAAGTTGTTAAAATATGGCAAAGGCAGGAGAAAACATAGACCAACCAAAATACATAATTTTGTGAAGTGTATATATTGTTATAGGGAAAGATTGTTACTTGTTTAAACAACTGAAGGATGAGTAAAGTAAGCATAGAGTGCAGAATTTTACCTTATTCATTACCTTGGGTCGGGTAGTACTAAATAGATGACTAAAGAAAAATGTATGTTGACCATGAAAAGCTTTGTTCAGCAATAGAGAATCATAGTTCAAACAAATCATAGATGACATTGCTCTTGAAATGTTTCAAAACAGACAGGAACAATAGCAAGAACCTGGAAGTATATTTTTACACAGTGTTAGAAAGGACATGACCACATCATTACTTAATAGGTCCTTTCGTATTCTAAAATCAGCTGTTTCTAAAGTTGTGGTGTTATTTAAACTCAGTCTGGAGTTGCTGACATTAAATCATTATTAACCTAATAGAAGGTGAAAAGCTCTCCAGTCCTGTGGTGAGTCACCTCTTAAGCTGCTGTACATCCTGAACTGATAAACAGCAAAATCAACAGCACAATGCAGTTGACCTTATTTAACCCAGACTCAACGAGTTTCAGGAAAATGCTCCCCTGCAATCTTTTGTGTCTACACAAATGTCTATCCTTCAGCATATATATATAATGTAACACACTGGAAAATCTGACTATGATCCAGTGAAAAGACAGGCTTGTTGCTATGGGGAGGGAGGGGACATTCTTTTATAAAGCTGATTTCCTAAACATTCCTTCAAAAGGGAATTTGAAAAATATTTATTAAAGTAATGCCCTCTCCTATCATGACATCAAACTGTTTTCAGCGTTAACAGTGTTGTTTGTATTCCAGTTATTTGAACTGCTGTGAGTGGGCGTGACAGGAAAATAACTAAAAAAAAGGAATTTGCTCATGCACTATGGGTAAAAACATTTGCTCCTTCAGATTCATAAGATTCATAAGATATGGAATGGCAGACTGGTTCTATGACTCGCTGCTGGATTAATCTATTCTTGGTTTCTGCCAATTTTGCCTGTGCTAAACAAACAGACTGGAGATTACAGAGATTGAAGGTCAACATTCCAGGGGCACCAGATTCTGGATGTCTGGAGAATATAGTGTAGATGCAATCTACAAGAAGGACCTCTGGTAGATAATGATGTAAATATGCTAGAGACAGTAAGTAAATTCAGATTTACTTATTGTCTCTATCACTGAAATATCTGACATTTCCAGATAACTGGATGTGGCAATTAAATATATGAATCATAGATAGAATGTGCAATTGCCAAATGGGTCACTGGGAGGATGATTTCTTCACCACCATTGTTTATCTTGGGTTGAGTAACCTGTGTAATATAAATACCACCTTCTATTTCTCCGTGAAGGATATCGCTACACTTAAAAATTAAATAAATATTTTAAAGAATCATCTTTTTTTCCTCTTTTCTTTTCACAAAACATTCTGTTCCTAGCACAATCCTAACAAGTGTGAAATCTTATAAATCAGTCTTGCTAAACATTAAAAAGTTGATAAATAAAATTAATAATTTGTGACAGTGTTTTACTTCATCTGTAATAATTCACAAAACGTGAAAAAAGGTGGAAGGCCCCTGTGCAAGCACCGAGTCATGTCAGACCCTTTGGGGGGACGCCACTTTCGCTGTTTTCTTGGCAGACTATAGCGGGGTGGTTTGCCATTGCCTTTCCCAGTTGTCACCTTCCCCAGCAAGCTGGGTACTCATTTTACCAACCTCGGAAGGATGGAAGGCTGAGTCGACCTGAGCCGGCTATCCGAGAATCCAGCTTGCGCTGCGATCAAACTCGGGTCATGGGGAGAGTTTCGGTTGAAATACTGCTGCCTACCACTCTGCGCCACACGAGGCTTTCACAAAACATACTTTCCATTAAAAAAAAAAAGTGAAGTGTCACTAAGATTCCTTAATAATACAATTTCCAGTGAGCAGTATCCTTAGTAATAAAATAAGGTTTAAGAGATTTTTCCCCTTGGCAGCATCTCTTTGAGGAAAACAGAAAATGGAACCTGCAGTTGATAAAAATTGATTCCCATATGTGCATTTTATAACAACATAAACTGGTTGTCATTAAAACTGAGATTTTATTTCATGCCATATCTGTTATAGTAGAAACAGTAATTTGAACAACATGTTCAGCAGATTCATACACAGGATTCTATTCAAAACAAACATCTGCATTTACCTTGGGTATTCCTGAGCAGTCAAGCCACTTCTGGAAAATGTTTTCAATTGCCAGACCATACCTTCCAAGCAAATAAAAAAATAATGAACTTTTAGTGTGTGTTTGTGTGTGTGTACTGTGTGTGTGTATATCCCCCCATACACACAAATAAACTATATATACACACATACACTATAACATATATAAAAAACAGAATAGTGGCATTTAGTCTTCTTGACAGCTTATTAATTTTCACAGTTTTTGTATTTTCTTCATACTTTCTTACTAAACCATACAATGAACGGGGAATTCCAGTTATTTAAAATTCCCTAATACAAGGTTTCATATCCTTCTCCTATGTAGCATTCATACATGTTCACCTTAAAAACATTACTACATTGGCTTCCTTTCTTTCTGGGTTACAGGAGAGCAACGAAGGCCTAACTGTTCCATCTAACATAGGAGAAGGACATGCTATGATTGAAGATGTGAATTTGGCATGATTTATATATTTTCTTTTTCCATAATTTTAATACTGTGTTTGCTTTATTATGGGTGGGTTTATTTACTGTTTTTTGAAGGGATTCATTTTTATGATGTTTTGGTTTGTTAGCCACTCAGCGTTTTCAGGATTGAGCATCATACAAATGAAATGAAATGAAATGAAATGAAATGAAATGAAATGAAATGGAAGTTTAATTATAGGGACCAAGACACAGCAGTGAAACTATGAAAATATCTAAAGCAACTCAATTCTGTATCTCTCTTAAAGATGTTTAGCAGACCAAATACCTTAAACTCTTCATAAATATTTAGATAATAAGACAAGCTAAAATTAAAAGGCATTTGGTAGAATGTCAAACGTAAGAACAAAAGCACTGCCCTGTTGGATCAGACCCTTGGCCCATCTAGTCCAGCAGTCTGTTCTCACAGTGCCCAGCCAACTGCACAAGGAAGCCCACTAGTCTCCCAGCAGATGGCCTTCAGAGGCAGTCACACTGCCATCAAGGCTAATAGCCTTTGATCCCCATGACTTCCATGAATTGGTCCAACCCTTTTTTTAACCCAAAGCAGATGGGCTTTAAAATTTGTTTACAAATTTAGCATTTTCCCACACACTTATTTTTGCCATTAGTCTGATGCAGCAAGAGGACAATACTTTTGGTGAAATAGTTAAACCTTTAAAAGATTTTGCCAACAAAGCATCATCCTTTATGAAATAATCTATTCTGTAAACCTGAGACTACATATTTGCAGGATATTGTAATTAGCTGAAAATAGTCAAATAGTTTCAAACAAAGGACAACTGCAACATGACAATCATTTAGTAATGCGATAGGATGACAAAACACTGCATCCACCCTAATATACTTTAAACCCCAAAACAGAACAGCATATACAGTGCCTAGATAATGCAGGGTTTTATTTCCATAATGAAAGATATTAAATACAATATTTCAACTATAAACAGAATTCAAAATTCAGAACTCTAGAAATTGTTTGTCTGGAGATGAATAACTGTATAAATGAAAGTACGTTAAGAGCAGAGGTATATAATCTGTACCACTGACCTAATCTTTTCCAAAAGTTGCAATTTTTTAACACGATAACAGGGAAAAAGTAGTATATGAAAAATAATCCAATTGATCAGATTTAATTAACTACATTTAATTTAATTTATATTTTACATTCAATTACATTACATTTGTTTTGGTCCTGGTCCTGGTCCTGTCCACTATTTGTCTTGGTCTACCCTCTTACCAGACTACAGCCTCCAGTATTCAAAGGCTCCTGATTCCTGACCCAATATTATGCACCATTAATATAGAGGGTAATCCAAATTTGTGCTAGTGTCCAGTACTTGTTAAGATATTTAAATAAAATTAGTAAGATAATTTAACTACATAACTTATAAAGTAGGATCCCATAATTTCTTTGCTATGGAATGAGTGTTGTGTTACTGATATTTGTAGCAAATTTTGAACTAGCTCCCACTGAGCTATTTTCACAGGATATCTGTTTTAGGGCAATTATACACAACAGGAACATAACTTGAACATTATATTTTAAAATAAAGATCAAAACAATGGCATCTTATAAATTCATGCTCACGTTCTGATGTACACAGTATTTATTATGGAAAGCAGATGTGATTATGAATCAAATGCTATCTCATTCCATTAAAGTCGTGCTCCTTAAAAGTTTCACACCAATCCACACACACACACAAAAGAAGCTAATACACTGTACAAATCGTATAGAAATAACTATTAATCCATTTTGTTCATTTTTAAATCCAATGGAAAGTTGAGCAACTAATATTATCTGTTAGGGATGCGTATTTGATTTCTTTTTCATCTTGTTTCAGGCAGTTCCATTCATTTTGTTTTCCATTTCTTATTTTCTCATCCATTTAGTTTCTCTTCAGTTACTGTTTCATTCATTTTCCCACGTCTGCCCTGATTAAATTGGAGAATTAGTCTCCCTTCTGAGGCCACAGCCTTGGAATTTTCCATTCAAATGAAATGATGCTTTCAGATATTGTACAACTTCCCTAAAGCTACTTTTCATTTGGACTTGATGAAGACCCCCAATTTTCTAAGTAATTTAAAAGGGAGTGACATTCTCTAAATCTTACCAATACTTTCAACTTAGCCCTTTCTCTGTTCTCCTGATCGTAACTTTTACAACCTCCATATGTCCAACTGTGCAGCATTTGACTACTCACTTAAGGGTCAGGCATTGTAACTGTCAGAAAGACTGGACAAATGGCTGTTTAAAAAATTAACAAGGCCACATCTTCTCAAATCCTCATTGCTTAAGCTTTAGACTGGACAGTTTTCATGTCATCAATTTCAGAATCTTTTAGCTTAGATTGCTACTTCCTGAATGTTTTTATATTTGTTATCTGCATAACAAATATAAGTCAATGCCTTTTGTCAGTTTCAAGAATCTGTACTATTAGAAACAAAAGGATTTTAATTTGTTTTTTCTTTTAATTTTTCTATTTGGAGAAACAAAGCTTGATGTGAACCCAGCTTGATCTTGTTTAGCAATGGAAGACACTAATAGAAAAATGTCTGTCATATAACATTTGTAATCCCTAGATATCCCTTTAATATACATACCAATATTAGAAGAAATATTTCATGTCAAATGAAGACATAAAATTATTTAATGAGCTTCTACATTAAAGGCTCTCATGACATAAAAGTATTATTGTGGACTACATATTACACCATAAATAGAAAGCCATTGCTTTCATTGCTTGAAACACAATGTTAAACTATGCATTTTGGAAAAAAGTTTGGCAAAAGTTCATATCCATACTATTAAGTGTTTCAAAATGGTCATAAATGACTGCTTAATATAAAAAACTGGGAATGGTTTGTATGAAGAAAAACACATTTCAAAGCTACAATATTAGGTTAACTGAATAAATATGTTAGTTGAGTCCCCCAAAAGTTGCTTAAGCTTGCATAAGGAACATTTTGTGTTCCATTTTAAACAAGAGACACCTATATCGTAACCTAAAGTGCTTCTGAAATATTATTTGATTTCAAAAGAAAATTGTTCTGTGACAAAAAAAACTACTTTTATGATGGGGAGAAATAACCTTAAATCTAAATCTTCTTTTAGGTCAAAGAATTACTGTATATAATTAAATCCAAATAATTTCCACCATTAATCATTATTAACATATTTCATTTTACAAAGACAAAGCTCTACTCTTCTCCTATATTATGTTAAGAATTGAAATTTATTTTGTAATTAATAGAAAAACCTGATTGTCAGACTTATAAGTATAGACGAGAGCATACTTTATATAATGACAATTGGGACTGGACTTTCCATCGCTAAGTGATGTGGTCGTAAAGTGTGACTGCTTTGCTTAACAATGGCAATCGCTGCAGTCCTGGTTGCCGTCGTTAACTGAACCCCACAGTTGTTAGGCAAGGCAACTTCCTGCCTGCTTCCCACAACCAAAGTCAGTGGAGAAGTGGCAGGAAGTTGCAAGTCCCAGGCCTGCAGGCAGGTAAGTGGCTGCTGCTGCTGGGGAAGGGAGCAAGGGGTATGCAGGGGTATAGGGGAGTGTCAGGGACGGTGTGTGAGAGGCGCAGCAAAGCATGGGAATGGTGCATGAGGGTGTGAGGGAGGGTTGGGGATGGTGCACGAGGATGTGAGGGGGTGTGCAAGGGGCACTGCATGGGTTGGGGAGTGTGTGCAGGGATGTGGCATGGGTCAGGGAGGATGCGTGAGGGGGGGGTGAGTCACCAGCATGGTGTGAGCACAGAGGGGCTGGAGGAGGGTGTGCAGGTGGGGGAGACACCCCAGTGACTTGCTATCTTCCCTGCCAGCTTCCCCTTTGACTTTCTGGGGAAGCCAGCATGGAAGGTTGCAAATGGCGATTGTGATTGCAGGGCATTTGGCAACTGGTTGTAAGTGCCAATGAGTTGCCAACCTCCTAGACTGCGATCACATGACTGTGGGGGTGCTGGGATGGCTGGAACTCCGTGGACCGGTCGTAACCACCATTCATTCAGTGCCATTGCAACTTCAAATGGTCGCTGAATGAATGGTTGTACGTCAAGGACGATCTGTATTATTTTTGGCATCACTATCTTCTCACTATTCATAATTCTGGCAGCATACTGTATGGCTGGCTATAAAATAAATAGAACTGAAATCCTGCCCATTTTTTCTGAAGGGAGAAAAAATATAATTTACAATATATTTACTGGAAATTAACATATTCTTGCCACATTCTTAGGCAGAAATTAGCTTCCTAGTTTTTATAAAATCTTAATTGATAAAATTTAGAAAAGGGAAAGACAGTTAAGATTATACACAGATCCTAAGTACATCTGACTGAAACAAATTGATTTAACCAAGAAAATTAGAAATACCACCCCACCGTTTTTTAGAAAGAAAGACAATCCACTGAAACCTTCCACAATACAGTTCAAGCAGATCACTAGTAGAAATAAACTTGATACCATACTTGAGCACAATGTATTCACATACCAAGCCATAAAATACCTCTTCTGTTACAAAGAAAATGGCAAGGCTTTGCAACAAAGACAGAAAAAGCAGGGCAGACACTGAAAACAAAGCAAAGCCAAAAAAATCGGGAAGTATCCCAAGTGTTATTTAGGGAAAAAAATATGTGGAAGCCCAATATGTTTCAGGAAATTCCTCTGTCAAGGACATTAGTGTCCTTCAACCAAAAATGTTTTACCAGGTAAGCACAGTGCTCTTGACAAAGAATTTTCTGTAATGCATTGGGCTTCCACATTTTTTTTTCTTACTGACACTTGGGAAACTCTTCCCCCTTTTTACAAATGAAAAGATAGGGTTTATCACAAACAAAATCTACTCATCTAAGTCAATTAGATAATTTATTTCAGTTGAATTTAGAACTGCTTTTGAACTCAAAAACCTAAACTCTAATCTCATGAGACCTTAAACTTCTTTCTATGGTTTTTCTTTTCTTGTATTTTTCTTCTTTTATAAGCATGCTATAATTTAACCAATAATTACCAAACACTCAATTTCAATTTCATTCATAACTACAGTACTAGTTTCTTGGTATTTTAGGAGTATAAGGTAATTGGCTGCAGAGCTGCAACTTTAATGCATTACTGCACCAAAGTACTTGGAAGTTTTACATACAAGGTATAAATAAATAAATAAGAAAATAAATAAAAGCATGACTTTCAGACTCATTTTCACATACCCTTTTAGCTGGGGGAACTCTTCCAATAATAAATGAAGAAATTCCTGGATAAAAATAACAAAATGTTGTTATTTTACATAACAAACACACATAGCAACATTTTTATGACCATTCATTTGATTTTGATTATTCATAAACAGTAGACATGCTAATGAAACTCTAAGCCACATATAATAAAAGCAGATATGAGGAATGTCAAGTTCTAACAACTATCTTGCTCAAATACAAGGTCTATATGTTATATCTCCATACCCTCTCATAATCCATTTAGAGTAGTCACCAAATACTGACTGGCAATAAAAAAGTTAAGAAGATTAAATGCAACTATAAGTCTAGCGATGTAAATATAACTATATGTACAGTTAACTATAATTCTATATGTTTCTGTGTTTATATTTATATATAAGTTAATATATAAAACATCTTATAAAACATTTCCCCTGTTTCTGATCTTTAGATGTAAACTTGCATAGTACTTATCCGATAAATTCAATATCATCCAAAGACAAGTGGGGAACAACCATAGGCTCAGGATAAACCAAACAATTGCAGAAATACAAATAAAAATGTTATAGAATGTATATGAAGAGACAAAAACACCAACATCTCATTAGAAAGTGTTCACATGCTCAGATCAAGGGAATGCTGAATGGCTATTGAAAAAGAGAAGAACTGGGTGGAAAAAGTGGAGTATCCTACAAAATGGAAAATGGCACCTGGCTAGAACATTGCATAACAGCACTCCCACAGGTCAATCTTTTGCTATAAATTCCACTGTATTATGTAGTTATATTTCAAGGGTTCAAGGGTTACTATTTTAAAAACAGAGAAGAGGCTGGCCTTCTAGATACTTAAGTTGTGTGTACGGTTCACAAACGGCATCTTTTTCACTTTTAAAATATAAAATACAGACATGCATTTGAGGATTCCATTAGAGTAGGGGTATAACTTCCCTATCCCTGATTACTTCTATTATTAAGGAAAGCATCCTTCCGTCTGTGCAGTTCTGCGCTTCTGTACTCCGTACTGTATCTTCGGTTACATAAAGGTGCTGCAATGTTTTAGAGAACAGTATAAAATTTTCCAAATTGGACTACTGCTGAACTGTATTATAATTATTTTTAATTTGTTAATACATTTTGAAGAAAATCAGTCAGATAGTGCTGACTGTTAAAGATATAAATGATGTCAACATTTTATTTATATAAAATCTAGCTGGTTGGTAATTACACAAGATTTTTACATGCATTCTCCGTTCATTTTTTTAATGGACAAAATACACTACTATATACAGTCCTTTTGACAGACTGTTGGAGAAACCAGAAACTGGAATATAATGAAAGGTTCTCCAAACCAACCACATAACATAAAATGAAATACAAATGCAATTATATCATAAACTTTTTACCTGGTAAAAATTTTTTTGAATTCCTTCAAAATAGCAAAAATATCCACAGGATCTGAGTTCTATAATACTCAGACCAAACCTAATTATATTTGAACATAACAGAATCCTAACATATGCTCAAGTTTATGAATGCGTCTTCTGAAACACCATTACACAAAAATCCATACAGTAGAAAAGTACTTTATATGAGCACACAAACCAGCATGAATTAGATTTTTAAAAATATTAAAACATGATAAAACGATTTTTAAAAATGTATCAGTGACATTAGGTACAAATTAATTAGCTAATATACACATTTAGCAGCTCAAAGTTACATTTATTTCCTTATTTGACCAGATGTCATAATGAAAATATTAAGCTTGGCAAAGAATTGGTTTCACAAGGTATCCATTTTTCATCACCAAACTACACATCAGCCTTAATTACACTAGTGGAATCAGCATGTCAAATTCATTTCTATGTATTTATAGTTACCAGCACTCCATTTATTACACAAATTTCATCAAAAATATTATTCAGTGGATTCTCTCACAGGAACCAGAATGAACCTAATTTTTTTTTTTTTAAATCCTGCCGTAAAAGTTCCAGACTTACTTTCTACTCCACTAAAATAAACAAAAACTACTATTAAAAATATAACTGAGCATGCAGTCAAAACGAAGGGAGAAAAGCAAACTGATTAATGCTTCACATGTGAAGTCATTTCCTTGCACCTGTGGCTCAAACCTGAGAAAAATACTACAAATGCTGCTAGAAACAAGGCTAGTATTCAGAATGTGAGAATTATTTATTCTTTAGATATTATACTGTCATCTTCATGCTCTTAAATGGCAGGAATCCGTCCCATTTTTTTAAAAAAACATTAAAATGTCGCAATACTTTTATTTATTCAGTATCTCATATTTGCTTAAAATATCATATACGTATTTAGATAGAAAACCTGTTATTTGCAGCAGAGTTCATATATCCTGTTCTGTTAGTGCAAAGCAGGAATGAGTTTGTATCGTTTGCCACAAATCTAGTGGTCAGTGACTGAAAATCCTGACACAGATTCCTGCCAACTTGTTTGGATAAGCATGGTGCACTTTAGCTAAAAAATAAAACAAAAACGAACTTGTCCCACCCATGTGTATGAGGTAATTGCCCCACCCTTTGCAGTGCCTAGCTGCCAAAAATAGTATTAAAAGTGCTGCCTGTGGCCACAAAATGGTTACCTGTCTTTAATCTCATCTTGCAACATATCTCAGGATAAGTGAAAAAATGCAGTCTCTCTATGACAGAGATATATAAACTGCATGCTCACAAAAATCTAAGTCTGTGTAAACATACTGTCTGAAAGCACCATGAATCAAAAGTTTAACTCGCAAAATTCTGGTACAATTAGATGAGTGTTAGGATGAAAAGAGGGAAGGAAGATATGGGAATATTGCCTTCCTCACTCTTAACTAGATTTTGTTCCACTGTTTTTTGTGATATCAACATGTGGAATCTGGGACTTCAAGACCATATGTCACAACTCCAATCTCCTATTAAGAGTACTGTATAAGAAATCTCGAGTAAGAAAATATTCTTACATCAAAATAACTAAAAAAATAGATTATTAGGTATCAGCTTTAAAATCTGATTTGTAAACATTTGCCTCTAGGGTAAGAGCAAGAATGAAATATTTCATATGGGCAGAGAACAGCTGGGGAATTTATAAACCAGATTTCACAGCAGGCTGCTGGGCAAAAAGAAGATGACTAGCGGATTAGCATCTCCATTGTAACATGATCTTAGTACAATGACTAATAGCCTTATGAGCTGAGATCTTCCAATGTTTTGCAATATTTATGTAATTTGCTAACCAAATTGATTTAATATCAGGCTAGCAGAGCTAAGTGAAACAAACTGAAATCTCTTACCTCTCCAATACTGTTCACATAACAGAAATCATGCGTGGTGTTAGCTGGTGTATAGCTATATTGTGGTACCACACTTTTCTAAAGTTGCAACTGAATCTTACTTAGCAAGAAATGAGCACATTTAACTCTCTGAGATTTACTGTTAAGAAAACATTTATGGTTGAGGCCTAAAATAATCTAAGCATTGTTATCACTATAATGTTGAGCAACCCATGTTCAGAAAAATTGTTGGGTAATTCCAGAGAAGGTTTTTATTGTGCAATCACCTGCCTTGTACACAGAATTTTATGTAAGTTCCAAGTGATGATGTGTTCCTTGATTTGTAGGCTTCTTCTCTTACCAGAAGAAATCCAGAAATGAGTGGAAGGACAGAGTAACTGCATACTATGGAGGTATTGGTGCTCTCTGAGCTTAGTTGTTTGCCTGCATTACCCGCGTAGGTAACATCATCAATGCCAGTGAGTGTTCGGTTTGCTGCCTGTTTATATGTAGTAGCTTGCCCTGCCAGTTTTGGTGGGAGTGTAGTTTCCTCTTTGGTGGTTCCTTGATTAGAGTTTTCTGCCTGATAGTTTGTCTGGCACTGATCCCTGCTCATCCGAATGTGGGCTGTAATATTTCCAAACATCAAAGAAAAGAAAAGATCTTTGCACAACAACTTTCTAAGATGCTCTTGCTTTATATTTCTGGTTGACTGTTAAATCTTAATTTCAATGGTTCTGCTTTAAAAACAAATTCCTTCATTTTTGCAATTTTTCACTTATTGTTGCCCTGTTTGGACCTGTGTTTTAGCATCTCTACAACCATTCTACTTCAGTATCATAATATATAATAGACCTGAGCAAGAGTATAGGAGATAGAAACTGGAATTCCAAGTTTCTATCTCATTTCATTTCAGCGAATTCCATTAGAGATTAGTTAGATATTACAACAAGGCCTATTTGCACACTATCCGAATTTTGATATATAATGCTAAAGTTTTTAGAAACTGAAGTCTCATTCTGCTGACCCTGTCCTCTTTGCAGTGCATAAGGATATTGCTGAAGATCACATACATACTATATAATCTTCTCTTATGCCTTCACTAAGAAAACAACATGCACAAATACCTGGGAGAGTATCAGTTGTCCATGAAATGCCCACACGTATTTTCTTAAAAAAGCAAAATATGCAGCTTCTCCAATTTTTTCTGTGAAAGACCGAAGCAAAAAATAACCCTAGAAGCAACCAAGACAGGGCACTTTTCAGTTTCATATCTGCTCTAAAGTTAGCAGCATGACTAACAAAATGTCAACATATATTCATTATCTTTCATGGCATTGCCTTGAACCTCATTTGGCCAACAAATAATTGCAATGGAAACCTACACCCTATCACTTCTTATTTCTTTATTTTATTTTATTTTATTGTTTTGGGTTCTGGGCTATATTTCCACAGTACCCATACTTACAAGATGGTTCCTAAAACGATTAGCAGAAAACCAATGAAATATTATTAAATTATTATTCAGTCAAGAGCAGTTAGACAATTATAAAGTCATGAGATGATAAACTGATATTACACAGTACAATAGTATTATCAAACTATGGATACAATCCTCTAAAACAAAAAGAATTAGACATATTTTGGGAATGTATTAAACAGAAGAGATTGCATACAGAAGTCCTCTTCCTAACACTTCTTGTGGTCCTTGATTGTGGCCTTTACAATTCACACAAAGGGGTATCTGTATCAGCAATAATGCTTCTAGAGCAGGCCTGCAGAACTGTCAAGGAGAAAGGGCCACACTGATGAATTAAAAATCCTTGTGGGCTGCAAAGAAATACCTGGAGTGCCGCTGTTGAGCTGTTCTGTGACTAGTGGCAGAGCAGAAGCACTGGAGCTGGTGGTGGCGGTGGCGAGTCTAAATTCACTACTTTTCAAAAAACGTTGGTGGGCTGTATAAGGCTGCTTGGCAGGCTGCACATTGTGCAGACCCGTTCTAGAGTTTGTAGATATCGTCGAGCTCTACTCTGATCTCTCATACACACACACACAGTATCATGCTTCAGATTCAGTTCCAAAAAGATGCTTCAGAACACACAGAAATGTGAACTCAGTTCCTGTTTGCTTTTCTTAAAGCAGTTGCATTCCCTGTCCAATGGGTTTCAGATCCATTCAGTTTCATTAATCAAACAAGTACTGTATTCATGAAGTAAGATCTCTCCTCAGGCATCATACATTAAAATTTTTGTAAAATATAACTGATCAAATGAGCTTTTATGTGAAAAGATTCTGTTAGCTTTTCGTTTAACACAGTGAAGACAAAATATCAAACAGAATGTTACACTGACTTTAGGTCTTTAATATATCTCATTCCAGACATCCAATACTATTAGACTTGGCTTTGCTTTCCTACCCTGTCTGAAGGAGGAAAAACCTTCTCCTTTCAACCTTTCAGCATCCCTCGAATGGTCAAGCAATGGGTCAATTTTCTCACATACGAGAGAGAGGTGCTTTTTCAGGAATTTGTTACATACACATCTACCTGCTGAACATTTTATGTTGATCTGGAGCTTAATCTCTAGTTCTCTCAGTGTTGATTATGAATCTGTTTGAATTGCTGGCTGCTTGCCCCATGCATTGGCTCACTTGAAAAACTGTGTACTTAGTTGCTATTACTTCTACCAGAAGAACTGGTAAATTGGCTGCTCTTGGATTGGCTGCCATATACCTTACTTTTCATAAAAATGATGTCATCTTACACAAGGGTGGCTCCTTTCTACCTAAAATGTATCAGAGATACACTTGAACCAACATATTATTTTTCTGATTTCCTTCAGTGATCTGTCTGCCTCCTGGAGAGAATAGTAAACAGTTTGGAGGTGTATCTTTTGAAGCCTTTTGTCTTCAACAAATGGTACCTTTTTCTAAGGACTCCAAGCACTTCATATGTTTTCTATTTCCTCTCAGTATATCCCCTGCTAGGTTGTTGCTGCTAGAACTTTATTCTATGAGCTGGTTGATCTTCCCTGATCTAAGCATAGTCAGGGCCATTTTACAACGGTTGCCTTAAATCTTCTATGCTATGCTTTAGCATAATTCACTGAAAGAAGCAAGCATGACTGTAACCTGGACCCAACATTCCACATTCATAAAACAATGCCAGTTAGATGTTCACTCCCAACATAATGCTGCATGTGTGAAACTAATCTGGAGAGTGTAAGCCCATGTCCAGGTAACACGTGCTACTAGACTCTTTGTGGGATTCACAGAGACCATGATAAAGAGACAAATCTTATCTATAACTTGGTTTCTCTAAGTAGTCAATCTTCCTGATCATTTCCAAGGATCACTATAGTACTGAAGGAACCACAGGAAATTGCAGGTTTGCATTATGTATTGAATGGAATATATATTGCATGGAAATATGGCTCCTTCCCATAGGCTCTCTAAGCTTTAGAAAAGTTCTGAAGGCATATTGTGCAGATGCATATACCTGCATTTGTGAATTCACGTATGACCACATGATAAATCCACCATGCCATATCAAATCACAAAATCTGAACAGGTTCATATAAGATATTCTAGGGCTTTGAAAATGTACTATCAGTACTTTACATTTCCATTTATAAAACATTTGGGTTGCAATAGTAGCTTTAAGCATTCTGACCTTTAGGTAGTGAACTTGCATGAAGTTTTTTTCTGCATTAAGGCCATGTTTGATTATAGAGGAACCAGATTCAGTCACCCTGCCAGTTTTCTCTTTGTTTGGCCTAAAAGGGTACAAAATAATAACATCATTTTAGGCAAAGTGACGGAAATATATTTATGATATTTTATAAAACCTCATTATCGAAACACCTGATTAAAAACAGGAACAGTGTAATATTTGAATCATGGGACTGTTCATGGAAAAGTAGTGCAACAATGCCATTTTCTAGTGTAACATTACATATATGGCCAAATAGACAGCTGACATTGAATCAATAGCCAAGTTAAGCTGGTGTGAAGTTACTTAACTCTCTCCCAGACATGACATCATATCATGTGGCATTCTGCTAAGACATGCTACACAGACAGGATCGTCACATCATAGCAAAGGGAAATGAGAAGAGATGGAAATATTCTAGATGGGGAAAAGCTACACATTTTGATTGCTCTTATCCAAACTTCACTATAGTAGCTCATAAGACCGTACCTGTCAAAGTAAATAACTTATTTCATTCATGTCTAATATGCTTAAAATGTGCCAAGTTTTCCCTTACTTTTCTTCTATTTTATAATCCCCCTCCTTTAAAAAAAAAGACACACTATGTTTTGGCCTCCAAATCTTCATTCAGGAGGACTGCAGTACCCTCTACCAGTTCCTATTGATTAGATTCTTTATCAATTAATGGTCACTCACTGTAGCTCTGCGAGAAATTCATTCATTTACAGCATTTTTATACTAGCCATATCATTAGATTCTGGACAGTGCCTAAAACCTTCTGTTTACAGCATAGATTTAAACCCTCCTTAACAGATTATGCAGCCTTGTTCTGTTTCGGTTCAAATAACAACTTGCTATAAGAACGAATTTATGTAAGTTCTCATGAAAGCTGGTTTCTATATACCAAATATTAGATGAAGGGAGGCTGAAGCTGAGAAACTTAATTCTCATGATACTGGCAGTATCTGGGCAATTAGGCAGATGCTCTTTGCCAGTACAAGCTGCATGGCCACAAAAAGCTATTTAGAAGAAATATATGGAATAGCCCTTTTTCCGTATCTAGATAAGACTACAGTATATGAACAGCCCAGGCCATTTTAAGACCAAACAAGTTACCTATCTGTCCATCCATCCATGGACACATATTATTAAAACACACACAAATCAGTACTTGATCTCAAAATTCAATACATTAATGGATTAAGGTTTTAACAGCTAACATATTCCTTCCTGATACATTTTGTTGATTACTCCATTGCTGTCAAAGGGACTACTGGTCTGTCTGTGAGGAAAGGGTAAAAAAAAAATTGCTATGTATTGATTAAGTATATAGGTCAAATCACAGAATGACCTACAGAAATCAGTGGCATAATGGATAGCATGGTCAGCAAACAAGAACTGTACTAAAATTATTCTTGTTTTTAACTGGTTAAAATACTGTTTAATCAGTGTTGATGTATCCTTGCTTGAAGCGTGGGGCATCCTCAACATTTCTTTTTCTTTTTTTAACTTTCAAAACAAAATATATAAACAAGCACAAATAGAAACCAGATAAAAAGAATAAAAGTGTAAAGCACAAATGACTAAACAAGGCATCTTAAAATGTCAAGGAGGTTATCATTTTCCAGTATATCCTTAGTTCATTATGAATGATTGAATATAATATATTGTTTAAAAAATCACTTAACATTTTTTCTTAAATCCTTCTTGAAATCTGACATAAATTAAATAGTGAATTATGAAATTAGAAAATAATATATCCTTCAAGTTTTATTTTTCTCCAGTTTTTGCTTGAATTCAAGTGGTTGATTAAAATAATACAAAAATCAGCTTGCTTAAATATTTGATCCATAGTTTTGTTTTAAAAATAGACCACTTGTTCTTTTGCAAACAAGGAAACAGCAGCAGTCCATTTAATTCTTTGTTATATTTATTAACCAATAAATTACACCAAATGATCTTAGCTTATCTCAATTGTTTTTTGATACTGGGAGTTGCTCCAATCCCTTTATCTACTTTGTTTCCTTTCTCTGTACAGTTTCCAGCATAAATAGCAGCTGAATGTTGGTTTTATGTTCTATTTTCTACATTTATGTGGCAATACATCACAAGTTTTAATAGTTGAAAAATGCCATTAGAATTGAACTTATTTAAAAAGCTGTCATGAATGGCAGGTTACACTCTAAGAGAACCTCACTGGAAAGGAAAGGGGATGAACAGAAATCTTTCTTTGTGATATATTATTATATGAGCTTCATCTTATTTCTTAAAGTAGCTGAAATGTGGTTTAAAGAATCACAAATTAAATGTAATTGAGTTGAAAGGGGACATAAAGCTATCAAGTCCAGCTCCATTCAGGAATCCAAACTAAAGCATCAGCACAAGATGGCTGTCCATCTTCCACTTGAACATTTCGTAATTAATATCCATAGGTGGGGTGTCCACTCATTCTCTGTTAAACTGCTCTGTTAGGAATCTAGCATTTAATCAGAATCTGTCTTTTTACCACTTAAAACTTATTTTCTGGTTTTGGTTTCTGTAATAGGACATGGTAAAAATAGGACGTGACACAGCTTTCTTCAGTGTGAGATCATTTGAGTACGAGAAGAGTTCTATTATATGTTCCCCTCAAACCTTTTTGTTCCAAAGGTAAATGAACTTAGTTTTCCCAATCCGTTTTTTATTTCAAATCCATTGATCATCTTTGTTGCTTATTTTGAATCACTTCCTACTTGTCTGAATCTATCCTAATTGGGTAGTGCCCAGAACTGAGCAATACTTGAGGTGAGTGGTCTGACTATTCAGAATGAAGTATTATTTCCTGTGGTTTAAAACTAAACTTTCATTGCATTTACTGATACAGCCAAAAACTGTATTTGGGGTGGGGGTGTTGCAGCTATATTTCCCTGCATTCACATTAGATCACAATTCTAAAATTGTTTCACTTTTTTTTTTTTTAACCAAGCTAGCACTTACTTTTTTACCAAGCTAGGTATCTGCCATTCTATACCTGGCATTTGATAACTTTTTTCCAAGGTAAGAATTTTGCATTTCTCTCTGTTAAACTCTATTCTGTTATATTCAATACATTTGTTTAATTGATCAAGATACTTTTTAATTTAGAGTAGTGGCTAACCAATCAAATGTTGTGTTGAATCTGATAAACATTCCTTCTATCTCATCACCAAATACATTACTTAAATGTTGAAGAGTACAGGTCCCCAGACTAAATCCTATAACAACTTTTCAATTCTCCTCTCTCATTTGACTAGGAATTTGGTGAACACTTTTTTAATATAGTTTTTGATCCAGTTATGGATCCACCTTATTCAACTTCCACTTCACTATTTTAATAATTAGAATGTCACAGGATATCAAATGCTTCTCTGAAATTAAAATATATTAAGATGATAATGATGCTATCCATTCAATCATGTCCAATTCTCGGAGATTCTATGGACCAGCTTTCTCCACATTTTCCAATCTTGTATGGCTTACTTTAGTTGTTTTATGTTCTGGCTGGTGTTGGCTTTGATGGTGTCTAGCCACCATGTTTTGGTTGGCCTCGTTTCCTTTTACTGCTAACCATTCTGAGCCTAACTGCCTTTTCCAGCAAGTTTGATTGCATGACATATATTAAGATAATACACAAATAAAACCTGGTAGAGCAAGGAGCCCACTAGGTAGAAAAGTGACACTGGTTCCTTTCCAATTATTAGACACAATTGAAAACGTTGTTTTTAACATTTCAATTCTTAGGACCTTAAAAAACTGCCTTCTCCCTCATTAAACTTTCTTTGATACATTTTTTTAGACCTCCCTGCTTTCAGAAGATGAACTAAGTTGGACCCCCTTTTATGATATTTTTTCTATCTACGAAATTTATATGGCCACACAACTTGAACAATTGTGACTGTGGATGGCATACAATCAATAAACAAGCAAAAATCCCAATAAAGTTAAAAAAAATAAGAAGAATTAATCAGAACCAAAATGATTCACAATACACAAGTAACGCTGATAATTAATACAATTTAAGCCATCTAATCACAGTAAAAATTACCATCCTAGTGTGATAATCCATCAGCTATCAATATATCAGCATGATAGCATCATGTCCAAAATAACCCCTGGAACAACTGCATTTTTAGCTGCCTCTGGAAGGCAATCAAAGTAGGACCACATCAAGAGGTCATTCCAGAGGGCTGGCACAACTACTGAGAAGCAGCACCTCTAGGCCTCAGCACAACTGAGGCCCAGAGTTTCCAAGTGGTATTCAAAGACAGCCTCTTATAAAGCACGTCACAGGAATCTAAGCAAGGGCTGACAAGGGCATGAGTCACTGAAGCAAGGTCCTTCTGACCCAGGTAAGGCTGCAAGTGGCACACCAGTTGCAGCTGGACAAAGATCCCCATGGCCATGGCTTCTACCTGCTCTTCTAGCAGCAGCTGAGAGTCCAGGAGGACCCCCAAATTGTGGACCTGCTCCTTCAGGGGCAGTGATTCTTCCTCAAGGGACACTACTGGTGCAGACAAAGAGCCTCAATGCACAAACTCCTTCTTGCTAGGATTCAACTTTAGCTTCTTTTCTCCCATCCATACCTTCATAGCTTCCAAGCACCTGGACAAGGCAGAAGCAAATGTCCAGTTAGGCCTCTAACGCAGCAAGCCACACACACACACACACACACACAAATAAATAAATAAATAAATAGTAACAAAAGCAACATCCTTGGAAGAAGAGCAATGACAAATCTCGATAAAATAGTTAAGAGCAGAGACATCACACTGACAACAAAGGTCCACATAGTTAAAGCAATGGTATTCCCAGTAGTAACATATGGCTGTGAGAGCTGGACCATGAGGAAGGCTGAGAGAAGGAAGATAGATGCTTTTGAATTGTGGTGTTGGAGGAAAATTCTGAGAGTGCCTTGGACTGCAAGAAGATCAAACCAGTCCATCCTCCAGGAAATAAAGCCAGACGGCTCACTTGAGGGAATGATATTAAAGGCAAAACTGAAATACTTTGGCCACATAATGAGAAGACAGGACACCCTGGAGAAGATGCTGATGCTAGGGAGAGTGGAAGGCAAAAGGAAGAGGGGCCGACCAAGGGCAAGATGGATGGATGATATTCTAGAGGTGATGGACTCGTCCCTGGGGGATCTGGGGGTGTTGACGACCGACAGGAAGCTCTGGCGTGGGCTGGTCCATGAAGTCACGAAGAGTCGGAAGCGACTGAATGAATAAACAACAAAACAAAAGCAACAACCACCAGCCACCCTGTCAATCAGCAGCTGAGTGGAGGCTAATGATAAGGCTGCCCCTTCTATCCACACCTATTATCAAATGGCACTCTTGGGAACATGAGAACTGAATGCTAAGACTATTATTATAGTCACATTGGGATGTACAGTGTAGATAGAAGGTTAAGGATTCACCTGTGCCTCTCATTCATTATCACTCTGCCTACTCTTTGTCTAAGACAGTGTTTCTCAACCTCAGCAAATTTAAGAGGTGTGGAGTTCAACTCCCAGAATTCCCCAGCCAGCATGGGTGACTTCCTTCTGCCTTCACACTCCCACAGAGCACATGCTCTTGGACTCTCCTCCTTGTAGGATGTAGCTAGCTAGGTTCTAGATTTGACCTATAAATGTAATGGATTTCCTGTAAATCAATCTCCTTTCTATTATAATTATAAAACCTGCTTCACTAATTCTTGCTGAACTTAGATTCATGCTTTCAGGAACTCTCACATGTACACCTGGAATGCTTCAACAGCCAACATGAAGGACAAACAGTGGCTGGACACAGTGGAAGGCTCTTAGGACAGCTACTGTAGCAGAAATATGTTAAAAGTAGAAAGCTTTGAAATCCCAATGATGACATTATTTTGGTCTAGTCACTCTCTTTGAGCCCTAATTTAACTAAGAAAGATTTTTAAAAAAGAGGAAGGGGTGAGAATAATCTTTTAAACCTTCCTAAAAGCCTCAGAGTAAAGGAGTGTGTGTGTTGCATATCAGTTCTTGGCTCTGAGTTTGGAAGTTGTATCAGCTAATAGAATCTCAGGATTAATGTCCAGCTCTTTTACGTTTGGAACTACAGTATATAAAACGGGACTCTAGAAGCTCCCCGGCATCTCATCTTTGAAGCTGGTTTCATCAGGGCTGTCTAGCACTTTAGAACGGAAGGCAAAAAGGAGCTTCCGTTGAAAGATGAGGGACACTCATCTAGCTCTTCTTGACTGTATGCTGCTTCCTTAAAACAGCTGCATCTTTTCTGGGGTTGCCTGGCTGCCCTTTCCAACAGCATCCCCAATCCTAGGAAAAAAAACACTTTTCCCCTTTGAATGTGAAGTGCAGGACAGCCCTACCAATAAGCTTATAACGGGTTCCCTGCAGATTGTATGACAAGTTTAATTTTCAAATGGGGTAGTTCAAAAACCAACATGGAATGAATTTCAGTGGGTAAACCAGTGTTTCTCAACCTTGGCAGCTTTCAGAATTCTGGGAGTTGGAGTCCACACATCTGAAAGCTGCCAAGGTTGAGAAACACTGGGGTATATTGTTTCAGAATAAAGTCCTGCTCTGCACATAGAATTCCCATACACAATTGTCTAGACTAGTGATCTCGGCTGCAACCGTCTGTGAAGCATTTCACATAAATACATGAATAGCAGTATACTCCAATCTGAATTCCATGCATAACTATGCATGTTATTGGAGGGCTGGAGACATTTTATGGAACAATAAAACACAAGCAAAGCCAACCGTGAATTAACCACTTCTCCGTACAACTTCATAGACAGGGGTTTATACTTTTAATACTTTGCCCATAAACGCAGGTAAACTGTGGTGCCAAATCTAGCTTCAAGTCTGCATTTAATTATAAATAATGAAGACAGTATGTTTTAGAACCAACCAATGAAATTCACATTTAAGAAAGGAACTTTAGGCTAAAAGAAAAAAAAAATTAAAACCAACCAGGATATTTCTTTGTTAAAAGTATTCTTTAAATAAGTCCCTCACATTTGAATATTCTCACTTGGTATTCTATGAAATGGTAAGCAGTAAATCAGTATGATGCCGTAACTCTATATTCTTCAGTAAACAGCAAGCTCCACACCTGAACTCCAACAGAATTTGAGATTCCTCCAATCAGAAAAGTTATGTGAGAAAGGAAATATTTTATTCTTTTCTGGGATCAACATTTAAGACTGTTTTGTTTCTTTTTGTGATTCCAATAGCAATTTACAGCCAAAACCTATACTTATTTAATCAGAAATAAATCCCACTGAGTTACACCACACTGCATTCCTGATTAGTTTTCTTTAGTTTGTCTTCACTGCTCCTACATCACTTTGGCCCATTCAAATTTTCCAATATCTCTTTGAAAAAAATGCGATTATTTAATCTAATCATTTGGACATGCTTGGTTTTCAGAGGAAAAACGACCCGGAAGGGGAAGACCCAGACAGAGCAAGCAGTCTGAACTATACCTTAACACCTGCAGATCCCGTTCTGAGTTCCGTACTTCATCCATAAGACGGTGCCAGCGCAGCAATGTTTTCAGCTCCTGTTGCTCTTTTGCTTCATTGACTGATAGCTGCTCGGGACAACAAACACACTGTTCAGTGTAAAATGTTTTTCTGATTTTTTTCAATAATCTCTGAATGGTTATGTTGTACTGCTACTATAATTTATATATAAGTATGCATCTGCATGCGTGCATATATCTATAAACACACACACACAGAGTATATTTAAACTGTAGGACACAGGAATAACACAGGCTTTGCAGAAATGAAAAGAACTGTTTCAAGTATTAATTTGGGAGATATTTGCTTTTAATAACAGTTTATCTATGCATAACTAAATATTGCTCTAGGGATCCCTTACATCTTCCAGCTCTCTGGAAGATTTCACTTTTTAGGTAAATGCAGGTTGTTGCTGTAAAGAGGGAGCTGAGCTGCTACATAAAGAGAAAAGCAAACAAAGCAACTTCAAACTCACAGAATGTATTGTATGTATGTATGTATGTATGTATGTACGTACATGTGTGAGTCGGTTGGGTGTAGTGGTTAAGACATCAGGCTAGAAACTGGGAGACCGTGAGTTCTAGTCCTGCCTTAGGCACAAAGTTTGCTGGGTGACCTTGGGCCAGACACACTCTCTCAGCCCCAGAAAGGAGGCAATGGCGAACCACATCCGAAATCTTGCCAAGAAAACTGCAGGGACATGTTCAGGCAGTCACCAGGAGTCAACACTAACTCAAAGGCACCCCCACGCCAAAAGTTTACATGTATGTATGTACGTATGTGTATCTCTCTCTCTCTCTCTCTCTAGTTGTCTATATGTGTGTGTAAACAAAACAAAGCTAGCTGTGAGAGTTCACAAAGAATCAAAATCCCTATGGCTGCATAAATCATTATGGGTATCCAAAATGATATAAAACTGTGCAAGTTTAGAGTTCTCTGATTTTTCAGGCAAAATGGCACAAAAACATGAATGGGGAAGCATTAAAAAAATCCAGCAATTGGGCCAGGTGTTTTAGCCATGACAGTTTGCAGATTAGAGTCAATCTCAAGATGGAGATTTCAGACTGAATGTTATTAATCACTACTAGGTGTTATAGGCATCAAATTACTCATGGTATACTATACAAAAGAAATAATGGCTACTTTTTCAGTTCTGAAAGCATGAAGGCCACCTGAGTCTCAGATTTACATCCTGTCATGAATGGCTTAGCAAAGTTTTTTTTTTTTTTAACTTCAAGATAGGCTTCAAAAGAACACAGAACTCAGCACCCTGTATAGGTAGAGATTTTAGCAGTACTATTACCTGATCAAAGAAATTTTAGTTAATTCATGTCATATTATTGGTCAATTAATTAACCTGTTTAATTTGCCTATGATTTAGAATAACCTTAAAGCAAACATTATTTCTTTGAATTTAAGATGATGCACACCTGTCAAGTCAAGTCTGTCTGTCTGTATTAGATTTATATCCTGTTTTTCTTCCAATAGCATTCTTTTACTTGAAAGGGTTTCATACAGAAGAAGATCAGGACTTGTTCTCTATCCTTTCAGAGTGCAGAACATGGAATAATGGGTTTAAGGAAGGAAGGAAGATTCTGACTGAATGTTAGAAAAACTTCCTAACAGTAAGAACAGTTTGACAGTGAAACTAGTTACCTATAGTGGTTATACCCTGGCTGTGTTCAAGCAGATGCTTTCATGTGGATTCCTGCATTGGATGGTGGCTTGCATTTGAAGGCTCCTTGCAGCTTCGTGACTGTATGATTTTATCATGATATTAGAAAAGCCTAATTTTTTGTGGTGCTTTAATTCTTGTACAACCAAAGAATTACAATGTAAATGTTAAAATTAATAGCCTGTTAAAAATATCTCTGAAGGGTGATATTTTTTTTCTTTGAAGACTGAAAATAAGTTAATTGAGTATTCAAAACCTAGCACAGCATTTCAGTATAATTGTTTTTATTATTCACTGTAACCTTGAAGACCAGAAGATGTGGGTGATTCATTCTAAAACTTTCTTCCTTTTTTTTTGTCCCGCAACCCACAACAATATTTATTGTATTATCTAACAATGAGTTGTAGGCCAATTAGTTAGCTTATAAGTGAACAAATAATTTTTCATGTCTTTATTTAAGCTTCACCCACAGGTAGATGTACATGATTAAATTAGTGCTTAACAACTAAATTACCAATGAGTTAGAGATAAAAGAAAGAATAAGTACAGTGCACTTGAAAGTCTTGCAAATTATTTTTGGTCCCATCTCATTAAAGCACCAAATAAAACATTTCCCACTGATGAAAGTTAAACAAACCTGACCTTGTGATAAAACATAACTACATGGAATTTAGGACAGCTATTAGCTAGGATACTTGCAAATAGATAACATTCCCCACCCTTCCCAACAGTTAGAGCCAGGAAACTTGCATTTACTGGAGTGTGATGACAGAAATGATTTGAGTCATATATTTTGTTCTAATTAACGAGAATGTAGATGAACAATAAGTGATCTGAATATTCCAGCTGTACATTTGCTTCTTCATCAAGTAGAAAATCAAACAGGAAAAGAAGTTTCATGAAACATGAAACCAGGAGTCAAGGTTAATTGTACAATAATTCAGAAGCCAATAACAAACACAGTTCAAAGATGCCCAATGATTTTGGCTTGAGTACAATGAACTATAATTTTGGGTTCAGGCATCATACATCATTCTCTTTTTGATCTGTTGACCTACTAGGACAAAGAGAAATGAGAATGAACAGTCCAGTTTGTTGTGCTACAATTGATAGTTTAAATGGTGGGGTCTCCGCATGATGCTCAAGGACGCTAAGAGTACTGCACTCTCTCCTGGCAATCACACTGCTTCCCACCTCATCTGCTTTCAGAAAAGTTTGTAAGATTCTTTTTTTTTTTTGAAAAAATTAAATGGGGACATGAAATGCTACAAAGCAAAGCACCAATCTCCACATAGGCTCCATATGCATTCTTGGAATACAAAGATGAAGGTTTCAGCTTAATGTTTGAGGGAATTTTTTTTACAACTGTGCCCATTTGCCCAGGAAAAATAAACTTACTCAATAAACCTAAGTATTTATTTATTTATTTATTTATTTATTAAATTTATGTCACCACCCATCTCCCCCCATGGGGGACTCTGGGCAGTTTACCATAAAAATGACACTAAAAACATATCCACCTAATTTACCATTAAAATATAAATAGAAAATGAATATAAAATCCAAGTGGAGATGGAACACAATCACTAAGGGGTGCTATGGCAGTAAGTTACTGTGTGGCCTAAGCCAGCAAAGCTTAGTAAGGTATTGTGTGGCCTAAGCCAGCAAAGTAAATCCTTTAGGGCTCTATAGCATATATGCTGTTATTGCATAAACTAGTGGTTGTCCTTATTTTTTCATTATAGACTATTCTAACTGTACCTTTTGTGCTGCTGACCAAATTACGTCTTCTAGGTGAGTAGCAAATCCTTCACTAAGCCACTCTTCCGTCCAGTCACGTGCCCCAATGGCCAAACCAAACCAGGCGTGAGCAATTTCATGGCACAGTCGTGTTCCACAGAGGTTGCTCTCTCCAGATAATGTGCTCTGTGACAGGAAGATGAGATGTGGGCTGCAAAATATGAATGAAGGACAAAATATATTACGGAGCTGTATTTACAGCAATATGTAGACTTTATTAGCCTTGTCAGTCTGTTATTACTGTATACATGCTATGTCATGACAGTTAGTTTATAGCTCAGACATTTTTAGGAATTAGGTTGCACTTTATTGTTTTCTGGCTGGAATTCCAACTAAATATTCTGCCAAGCATTGGTTTCATATTCAAACATTAAATGGCTATTACCTGTAATAAGTAACCAAAACCAGTGTTTTATAGATTTCAAATTATAAGGCTGATTTATTTCAATGGAAGCATTTATGCTTAAACAGAGGCTAGGTGTGAATGTAATCCATAGGTATTTTTAACTAAATGATCAAAGCAACTATGGAAGAAAAAAGACAAATAAGTGCACCTAGTGAAAAATGCTGAAAACTGTAAGCTAGCAGAGGAAAAAATAAGAGCAAAGTAAGCTTTAATAGGCAGTGTTTTATAATCTACATATTCTTTATAAATGTTATAATCTATGTATTCTTTTAAGCTGCCTGTCTGGGTAGGAATGAGATGTGATGAGAAACTGGCACTGCAGCAATATGCTTCCTATTCAAGCTGTATCTTCTCCTTGGTATTAATTCCATAGAACTATCTCTATAAACAATCCAAAGTTCTCTTTGGATTGGACAATCTGTGATGTGTTTTCAGGAAAAGACTTTGGGTATCCATATCTGAGGAAAACTGTAGAAATAGCTACTAATGTGGAATCTTTGGTAGAAAGCTTGTAACACAAATATCTGTGAAGCTTACTAATTTACTAGTACTGGAGGTAACATGTCCTTAGGACAATGGGAATCCCAGAACATCTCAGGAAGCCACAGTCTGGATGGAACATGGTGAAACAGACTGGCTCCTGGTTGGCAAAAGAGTGAGATAAGGCTGTATACTCTCCCCTTATTTATTCAAACTGTATGCAGAATATGTATTGGGAGAGGCTGGATTGGAAGAGGCTGAGCGTGTTTTTAAAACATCAATAACCTGCTCAATGCTAATGACACTCTCAGATAGCTGAAAATGCAAATGAACTGCAAGATCTAGTACTGAAAGTGAAGGAGCACTGTCAAACAATGGGACTAAGATTAAATATAAAATGACCAAACTCATGACAACAGGGACAACAACAAGCCTTAGAATACTATGGATAGCCAAGAAAATGAACAGATCATAGGAACAAATCAATCCAAAATTTTCACTTGAGACACACGCACACACAGACTCACGAACGCATACAAAAGATATAACAGATCAGAAGAACATAGTAATCAAACTAAGATCAAAGCAAAAAAACAAAAAGTGGGCTCCACAATCACCCTGTCCCCAAGGCCTGGGTGAACAACCAAGTCTTCAATAGTTTTCTGAACAATGTAAAATTTTCTTAAATAATCACTTATTTGCCATTTTCTCACATATAGTACAAGGTAGCATTACTGAATTAAAGTGAGAATGAAGTATAAACTGCAAATTGCATATAATACAACTGGACTGTAAATTATAGAATCACAAAATGACAGAATTGCAGCAGAAAAGACAAAAGTTTGCCAAAAAAAGAAAAAAAAAAGTACAGCATCTTTAAAGTAGGATCCATGTCTAGCATTATTTCCAAATATTGTTGAAACAATGTTTTAAAACTCATGCTGTAACAATCCTTCACCAGAAAAAAAGAGGACTATAACATTCTCTGCCACATTAAGAAACAAGATCCAGTTTAAGAACTGAATTGAGCAATCTCAACATTCCGTATGAAAAGCAACAATTTCATTTTCCTCATGTAGGTAATTGCACTAATAAACTTAAGTTCTTATTCATCTTGGTCGTATAAATCCATGCTTCAGCATAGTTATGGTTTCCTGAAAATTCTTCCCCAGCTAAATCAATATCATAGATCATATTTTCCTAGCCTTTACCTCCCAACCAGATACAGATCTCCCTCAGTCTTAAATTCCTCCAGCTACTTCTAGCTTCTAGTACTACCTGATGAAGTTCCTTCTGGTCAGATTCTGCTGTCTCTTAGAGTTTCTGCCACTACTTAACAGTAAAGTTCACACACAAGCTCTGGTCACCTCCCAGCAGGATTCTCTCGGATCTGAAAGCTTGCTCATTCCTCAGCACTGAGCTCTGCTTCCTTTGGCCATCAGCTTTTTCAATCTGTCAGTATGAAGTTCCTTCTCCCATAACTTCCATAATGAAAGCATACAGCATGCATAAAAAATGTCAGATTCTAGCCTATTTGATTACATTACTAATCTGGCATAGTAGTTACTTGCAGGATATATTTTGTGGTACCTAGATACAATGTTCATCCATATCACCAGAGCACAAAACTTTCAGTAGAAGACTAGGTTTAGTTAAGTGCTAATTGTTTAATCTGAATGTCAGTACTGGAAATGAGCCAAGCCTGCAGTGTAACAGTGGGGGGTTAAGTTGTTGAAATCCAACATCTGGAATGCAGCCAGTTGGGAAAGTTGAGCCAAATTATTTCACAAGGTGAGGTTTGACCTTAATTCAGTTCACATCCTTTCAGCAAAGGGTAGGCTTAAAGACAGATAGGCTCTTCCCTGAAGAATTCTCAGGATTCTAGATAATTCCTGTTATATAGCAATGGTTCAAAGCATAACCTACACTTAGTTTGTTTACATAAATTCATTGTAATCAATTCTAGCTCCAGTAACTTATTGTATCTTCTGCAGATGAGGACAGTAACCTGCAAAGGAGTGCATTTTTGTTAAACTTCAGAGAGCAAGAATATCTATAAATTCAGTTAGAAATAAATTTTTGCCAAGCTTTCCCAGAAATGGGAAAGCAAAATTTTGTCTTGGAAACAGTTTTAGATGTGGAGAACAGGTGAAAGAGAAATCTGAAACAAAATGTGATTTGTTTGTTTCAGGGAGACCTGGATTTAAGTATAAAACAATCTCACTCAGAAGTATAAGTCACTGTCCACCCATATTTCATCCTGAGCTTCTTTAAATTAATTTCCACCCAAAATTCTTCTCAGCTTCTAGTGTGTGCAAGTCCCACAGAACAGATCAGTCCTATAACGTAACAGCCAGCTTCCTAACTATAGCTGAGCACATCTAAAGATGGTCATAGGTCTTAGATTTTATGACTCTTAAAAAAAAGGAACTGCCTATAACGTAGGACAATATTATATTTGTTAACAAGTGGCATTATGTGATAGTATGAAACCGGAAATGTTGAAGAAATGGGCTACATTGCCTTTTCTTTGTCTAGCGAGGTTCCACAGGACTGTCCTGCACTTCCTCAAAATTGATGTAACTTGTCAAGAACCATAGAATAAGAACCATATACAGTAGTTCAACACAGTGTAATATGTGGATCACACAACTACAAACTACAAATCTGTATTGGTGTCTTCTTGCTATCTGCATAAAATATGTTCTTAAGATATTTCCAAGATGTAATAATGCATGTTCTAAAAAACCTTTATTATCTAACCCAACCCTTTCCTCAGAAATGTATGAATACCCACACTTTTTCTTAAACAAGTTTCTCTCTCTGAATCTGCTGACACAGCCATGTTTGAAAAATGGTGGTTTCAACTCGCTGAAAACACACACAGCTAGGAACCAAAAAACACATGCATCAATGATCTTCCTCCCCACCAAAAAAAAAAAAATCAGAAAAGGTCAGGTTCAGTTAAAATAACTACTATCACAAAAGACACCACAGGACACTGAAGTGTTAACAAAGGAATAGAATCACAGAGAAGAAACAGCAAGAATAAACAGCACCTTCCCAAGCCTCTACCCAAACTAAGTCAAATTATGAAGAATAAAACAAGGTACCAGGAGGAAAAAAGCACAGAAGCTAAAGCACATAATGTGACACTCCCTTTTATTACACAAGCCCCATTGAGAGGAATAACTATACAACTTGGGGTACTGCTTTGGATACTTTCAAGTAAATGACCCCTAACTGTGGTCTACGCAGCGCTACAAAGAAATGGCCCAGAATGTATCAAGTAAATAACATTCCAGACATACTGCTGGCAGCCTTTTGGCCATTTGGCTGAAACCAAACAGAGAAACTTAGGGACTTAGAAACAGACACACATAAGGAGTTTGCATTTTAAGTGTATCTTGTATGGCAAGGAAGAAATTAAGCTGAGCTTCTATTTTCAGATTTTTATTTCATGGATTTAAGCAATGAGAAAGGTAACACACTGTGTCTTTTATACTGTGACAAAAGAAACAAGATTACAGGCATGTAGCATACATGAGCTGCCCAAAAGTCAGATCAGCAGAAAGAGAATTCAATTTTAAAGCACTCCCTTCATCCTGTAGTCCATGCAGCCGAATAGCCTGATACAGGCCCAAATCTAATACAGGTAGTCCTCACTTAATGACCATTCGTTTAGCGATGGTTCAGACTTACAATGGTGCTGAAAAAACTGACGGGCAACTGGTCCTCGCAGTTATGACTGTTGCAGTGCCCCAGTCACATGATCATGATTTGGGTGCTTGGCAACCTTTCACATTTACAACTGTCCAGCATCCTGCAGTCACGTGATCGCCATTTTCAACCTTTCCAGTTGGTTTCTGGCAAGTAAAATCAATGGGGAACCACAATTTGCTTAACAACCATGTGGTTTGCTTAATGACTGCAGTGATTTGCTTAACAACCACCACAAAGAAGTCATAAAATCAGGTCGGATTCGCTTAATGACTGCTTTGTTTAGCAACCAAAATTCTGGTCCCAATCGTGGTTGTTAAGCGAGGACTAGCTGTACTGGTCTTCCACCCTGCCCTCTCCCAAAGGGCTCCCCAAGGCTCCCTCTCCTCCAACTCCTGCTGCTGCCACAAACCTCTGCTGCTCTAAATTAATGCCTTAAAAAGATCCAAAGACCCTCCAACTCTTCCTCAGGACTTTGCAACCTCCACATACCCACAGCAACATGTCAGTCCAACCATTCCTAATTCCTAAGGCTTGGCACCACTACCACTAAAAAGAAATCCCCGTGTAATTTATCTGAACTTCTATCTGAACTGGTATAGTTTTTAAAAGCCACTTGCTGTTTCTTTTTTTTTTTTTTTGTCTTCTTAATTGCAATCCTCCCCGCCCCTTTTTTTCCTCTCTTTCTTTCCACACGGTATTATGTGGTTTCTTTCAGAGTGACATTTGTCTTTCAACTACACTGGGAATTCTCTGACTTTAGTACCTTTTAAATTCTTCTTTCCACTCTTTTAAACCCTGAAGAGTTGTTCATCAGGACACCTTGTCCTGCTGTTATTCGGGACTTAGTTAATCAGTATCAGTGGTGGATAAATTTGGTGACAGAGACTTAAAAAGGTCTTAGAAGTACTACTGAGTCCTTCTCAGATTGCTCTGAGAAATGTTTGGCTGTTCTGGTTTGGAGTAAAACAAATTCTGGACAGTCCTCAGACTGATGTCATGGGATTAGTTGGAGAAGACTGATGTGGGTGTTGCCTCCTCCCTTCTTCACCTTGTTGACGCCCACTCCCATCTTCCCAGTACTTGTCTTCCCCTCCCTCCCCTTGGTTGTCACTAAGATGTGAATTCTTCCAGGCCTAAGCAAAACTTCTGTTCCTACCTCCTGCTTCAACAAAGCCAGCAAAGAATCATGGTTTCATACAACCACTACTGATTGAGTTGGTGGCAGAGGGCTCGCTTAACAGTTGACTAGAGCTTTTTGCAAAATACAGTTTCTGGTTCATATGCAATCACAATCAGAAATAAGCAAGATGAAACTATACCTAACAGCCAAGTTGTTCTCCTAGCTGCCCTGGAGGAAGATTAAAGAAGTGGAGAAGGCAAAAATCTGAGATTTTTCTTAAGTTTATGGAAGATTATATATGGATTAGTAAATACTGTGGCATTAGTGTGAACCAAATCAGTACTTTTCATGTGTTTAAAAAACAGTATAACTGGATTCATTCAATCTCATGCTCAAAATGTCTAGCACAGCAAGCCAAATATGACTTGATTACCATGTTTTCTAGATGGAATGTTGGCCTCTCCCAACATTCTTTTATGGAACAAATCAAAACTTCCCTTTAACACTGAAGTTGAGAATATAATGAGTATCATTAACATATTTATTAATACGTTAAGTCAAAACAAGTATGATTATGATTTGACCAGCTCAATCTGAAACTCGGGTGAGCCTCAGGGTGCTATGCTTTCAGTTTGTAACACAGCATGAACCCAAATTACAAAAAACTTCAAAAACAGGCCAGAACAGGTTCATGGGTAGAATAAAAAAGACTGAGAACTGCACACTGTTTTTAAATATATCTATATGTATTTATGTATCTACAGGTAGTTCTCGACTTACAACCGTTCATTTAGCGAACGTTTGAAGTTACGAGGGCACTGAAAAAAGTGCCTTACAACCAGTCCCCACACTTACAACTGTTGCATCGTTCCCATGGTCACGTGACTAAAATTCAGGGGCTTGGCAACTGGCATGTATTTACAACAATTGCAGTGTCCCAAGGGCACATGATCGTCATTTGTGACCTTCCCAGCCAGCTCCCGACAAGCAAAATCAACAGGGTAAGCTGGATTCACTTAATAACTGCTGCAAAAAAGTTCATAAAATCAGATGGGCTCATGTGATGCCTCACTTAATGACTGCGCTGCTTAACAATGAATTTTCTGGTCCCTATTGTGGTTGTAAGTCGAGGACTACCTGTACAGCTATCTCTCTATCACTATAGAGATACATATGCAATTTCTCCCACAAAAGTTGGACTTTGGTATGGTTTCAACTGCCAACCACTTCAAAAGCAAATTAGCATCTACATGTGTATCTTTGGGTCCTCTTTTCCCCAAATCAAACATTATGCTAATCATATATCAGGTCTGTTCTTTGCATTCTTTGCTTCAAAAAGTGGCCTTATAAATTCAATCAGAACAAAGCATGAAAAACTGAGGACTAGTTCTCAGATTCAGTTTTCTGACTTAATAGATACAGAACATAAGAGTCCTCTGAGTATACATTAATGTTGAGCTATGAAATCAAATTAATTCAGAGAACACATAAGACTTCCAACAGGACTGAGATGTTTATTAAAGACATATTATAGTAATTTCTTTGTTTTCTTGTGTGTTTCACTTTCCCACAGTGTTTGTGCTCACTCAAATCATTATTTTTCCTTTAGCTGTTCTGAAAGACAGATTCAGGAACATCCTCCACAATGACAGAATCTGTTCTTGTAGCTCTGCTGGGATTAAAACATTGCTGCACATCCTATTGTATTTTTGTTGTTGTTTATTCGTTTAGTCGCTTCGGACTCTTCGTGACTTCATGGACCAGCCCACGCCAGAGCTTCCTGTCGGTCGTCAACACCACCAGATCCCCCAGGGACGAGTCCGTCACCTCTAGAATATCATCCATCCACCTTGCCCTTGGTTGGCCCCTCTTCCTTTTGCCCTCCACTCTCCCTAGGATCAGCATCTTCTCCAGGGTGTCTTGTCTTCTCATTATGTGGCCAAAGTATTTCAGTTTTGCCTTTAATATCATTCTCTCAAGTGAGCAGTCTGGCTTTATTTCCTGGAGGATGGACTGGTTTGATCTTCTTGCAGTCCAAGGCACTCTCAGAATTTTCCTCCAACACCACAGTTCAAAAGCATCGATCTTCCTTCTCTCAGCCTTCCTTATGGTCCAGCTCTTGCAGCCATATGTTACTACGGGGAACACCATTGCTTTAACTATGCGGACTTTTGTTGTCAGTGTGATGTCTCTGCTCTTCACTATTTTATCGAGATTTGTCATTGCTCTTCTCCCAAGGATTAAGCGTCTTCTGATTTCCTGACTGCAGTCAGCATCTGCAGTAATCTTCGCACCTAGAAATACAAAGTCTTTCACTGCTTCTACATTTTCTCCCTCTATTTGCCAGTTATCAATCAAGCTGGTTGCCATAATCTTGGTTTTTTTGAGGTTTAGCTGCAAGCCAGCTTTTGCACTTTCTTCTTTCACCTTCATCATAAGACTCCTCAGTTCCTCTTCGCTTTCTGACATCAAAGTGGTATCTTCTGCATATCTGAGATTGTTAATGTTTCTTCCAGCGATTTTAACTCCAGCCTTGGATTCCTCAAGCCCAGCATGTTGCATGATGTGTTCTGCGTACAAGTTGAATAGGTAGGGTGAGAGTATACAGCCCTGCCATACTCCTTTCCCAATCTTAAACCAGTCCGTTGTTCCTTGGTCTGTTCTTACTGTTGCTACTTGGTTGTTATACAGATTCTTCAGGAGGCATACAAGATGACTTGGTATCCCCATACCACTAAGAACTTGCCACAATTTGTTATGGTCCACACAGTCAAAGGCTTTAGAATAGTCAATAAAACAGAAATAGATCTTTTTCTGAAACTCCCTGACTTTTTCCCTTATCCAGCGGATATTGGCAATTTGGTCCCTAGTTCCTCTGCCTTTTCTAAACCCAGCTTGTACATCTGGCAATTCTCGCTCCATGAATTGCTGAAGTCTACCTTGCAGGATCTTGAGCATTACCTTACTGGCATGTGAAATGAGTGCCACTGTTCAATAGTTTGAACATTCTTTAGTGTTTCCCTTTTTTGGTATGGGGATATAAGTTGATTTTTTCCAGTCTGATGGCCATTCTTGTGTTTTCCAAATTTGCTGGCATATAGCATGCATTACCTTGACAGCATCATCTTGCAAGATTTTGAACAGTTCAGCTGGGATGCCGTCGTCTCCTGCTGCCTTGTTATTAGCAATGCTTCTTAAGGCCCACTCAACCTCACTCTTCAGGATGTCTGGCTCTAGCTCACTGACCACACTGTCAAACCTATCCCCGATATTGTTATCCTTCCTATACAGGTCTTCTGTATATTCTTGCCACCTTTTCTTGATCTCTTCTGCTTCTGTTAGGTCCTTGCCATCTTTGTTTTTGATCATACCCATTTTGGCCTGGAATTTACCTCCGATGTTTCTAATTTTCTGGAAGAGGTCTCTTGTCCTTTCTATTCTATTGTCTTCTTCCACTTCCACGCATTGGTTGTTTAAAAATAATTCCTTATCTCTTCTGGCTAACCTCTGGAATTTTGCATTTAATTGGGCATATCTCCCCCTATCACTGTTGCCTTTTGCTTTCCTTCTTTCTTGGGCTACTTCTAGTGTCTCAGCAGACAGCCATTTTGCCTTCTTGGTTTCCTCTTTCTTTGGGATGTATTGTATTTTACCTTTATACATATAAATGTAACAACTTAATATTGCCTCTAATTACAACTATTTCCTGATGATTTTAATGTTAGATACCTTCTAGATGACTAAGATCCAAGACTAGTGGTTATTTTACAGCCAAACAGAGTATTTATCCCAGATAGTGTTAGTCTCCTGCTCATAGTATATTGCAAATTATAGGTGACACTTGTTTACTTATGTATATTTTGGTCTGTGATTATAATGCATTCGTATTCATTTAGCTTAGATTTCATTCATATACAGAGAGTAAAACAGTTTAACTCCATGAAAGTTAGCTTCCTCTAACTTGTACTTCAAAATTAACATGATTAACAGGTGATACAAATTTGAAAATTAAAATTAACCATGCAAGGGGGGTAAAAAAGACTTTGCAAGCTTTTTAAAAAAAAAAAATAATTCTGGCTTCTTTATGAGATTTTTATTTGCTGGGGAATTGCTAGATATTGAAGCAAGTACTAGAATGGACATTAAGCATGGTGACCAGCCATGACAGTAGACTGTCCTCTTATTACCTGTTGGAAAAATATTTATGTTTGGAATGATTATGACAGGTTGGACAATAGAGGAAAGAAATGGGAGAATGTGAAGAATAAGTTATAAAGAAGATTGGGTAGAAAGTTGCACTGAATGAATGACTGCAACTGACTGATGGGGAAATGAGAATAAGAATGAAAGAATGGTGACGGAGCTGGTGACTGATTGGATCTGGTGCAGAACTGGAGATGCTAATTTGATCCCAGATTGTGAAAAATGCAGTGAGGAGGGAAGGGAGATAGAGACGGAAATCAGATCACTTCCACTGGCGGTTCTGCTCCAATCTGAGTGGCTGGTTCCAATCAGTAGCGAGGGGGGAGGGGGGAAAGCGACAGAGCACGTGACTGCTGCAATATTGGGGTTTCACAATTCTCAATCCTCTCCCACCCCCACACCCCATGTTATTTAACAGCCATATAAATTCTTTGGAATTTACTGTTTTGTGTGACTGCGGCCAATGATAGCAATCAAGAATGATATAAGTTTATAATTTATTAGCTCTAGGGTTTTAAAGAACAGTTTGAGTACATTTTGATTATGAGTTAAAAATCACAGTTTTAATTCACGGAAATTAAATGTGAAATAAGGTTAATACAACCAATACATCTTCTATAAATTAAAGCTGACTGAATGTAGATAAATGATATAATAATGAAATAAATTTACTCTTATAAATTAGATATCTATCACTGGCATTTACAAAGCATAGATCCTTTTATCCTTTCAAACAGAATAGCAGAAGGGTTAGCACACTTCTGGAATATTAAATGTGATGATCTCTCAAAATCTAGCATACACTCAAGAGCAAATGAAAGCAATCAATACAGTATTGTGAAAAGAAGAAAATGCTAAGGCAGTACAACCTCCCTCCCTTCCTTGTTGTTGCCAACCAATCAAGGCAGATTAGATCCCTCATGCTCCCTCCTCCTATTTTCCCCACAATAACCCCAGTGAAGTTGGTTGGGCTGAGAAAGAGTGACTGGTCCAAAGCACTTAGCTGGCTAATGGAGGGCTAGAACTCAGTGTCTCCTAGTTTCTAGTCCAGCATCTTAACCACTACATCTTTAGGCCACCAATTTAAGCTGTGTAAAGAACACCCACATAAGCACAATCCCCTAAATAATCAAAACCATTTTGCTTATAAATTTTTTATTCACACACATCTGTAAGAGCTAAAAGGGTCTTACAGTTTCAAAACCAAGAAATAAATTCCAACTGACTGTGCCTGTTGAATAAATTTCTGGCATCTATTTTGTAAATGACAGCCAGTTTGGTGTGGTGGTTAAGGCACCAGGCTAGAAACCAGGAGACTGTGAGTTTTAGTTCTGTGTGAAGCACAAAGCCAGCTAGGTTACCTTGATCCAGTCACTCTCTCTCAGCCCTAGGAAAGAGGCAATGGCAGACCACTTCTGAAAAACCTTGCCAAGAAAACTGCAGGGACTTGTCCAGGCAGTCTCTGAGAATTGGACACGATCAAATAGAATACACACACACAATATATATATATACACTATACACACACACACACACACAGTGTATATATATATATATATGGCATAACAAATATTAGTGATAATTATTAGCATTAATTGGTACCTAAAAAGATACAACCCAACATATAGGCATGTAAATATTGGACTGAAACGAACAATGTTACATCATTAGAACAAATCCACTAAAGACATCAAGCCAAAGCTTAACTTTCTCAGTGAAATAAATACTAAACTATTTATTAATGCTAAACTATAGTTATATATTCCATTTGTAAGTCTTCCTGTTTTACCACTTCTTTCATGTTTTTATTTGTATATAAAATTGTTAAGGAGGCAAAAGATAGCAGAAATGAACAGTAACTTTTGATTGATAGTGCAAAGAGATGTCTGGTAGCCACTACATATAGATAGCACTACATATAGATGGCAAAAAAATGTTTTCTACAACAAGAAAAGGCAATTCAGTTACAATACAAAAAGTAAATTCACAGCATTCCTTATTTCAGGCGTATGATTCACTTCAAAGTTAAGGAAGTCATTTCTGTAAAGCTTGTAGATGTCCTTGTAATTTTAGCTCTAAGCTTAAAACTCTGTCTTATACTCCAGTCAGCAAGAGTATTTTGGTTTCTAAGTTAGTATCTTTGGACATTGCACATTACCATTCCTTCCCTTGGGAACTCAGATAACATTTCACCTCTTATCACTTCTAAATTTCAGTACTAGCTTATCTTTTTTTGCTTCAGAACATCTGATCTTCTGAATCTATACAAGCAATGATTGTATAGATTGCCAAAGTTTCCCATAATCCAAAATGCTGATGGAAGCCAGTTTGCAATGCTTGGCTATCCAGTTCTGAGTTGGAATGGACCTACTTCAGGCAGAAAATGTTTGCCTTTTTCCCAGAAATGTCTATGGTTGTGTGCTATACTGGCCAGCCAAGCCATGCTATAAAAGCACCCAGTTTATTAAGTATATGTAGTATCTTGTAGGTAAGTTGACCAAGGCATTAGTTTACTTGAACAGTTTCATAAGCACCTAGCTCACTTCAGAAGACAAAGATGGAAAAAGACTTAGGTTTCTGGATACCTTTTCAACTATTCAGGAACTCTGATCCAGAAATCGCTCCATCTGTGTTAGAAGAACATTTCAAGTGAACCAACAAACCAAGTGGGCAGAATCCATGTCACTGCAGCAATTCTATGCAAAAAATAATCATGGATGACTGGCTCCTATGAAATTAAGAAAATGTTTAAAGAGAATCTAAAGACAATCCAAAGTTTTGGCATTAGATAGGAAGTTAAACACGCTACAATTACTCTGTGTCTCTATAGTTACTTTGGCAATTAGAAAAATAACCAGCCAAATTATCAGCACAGTACATTGGGACTGCACATCCTTTTTTCATACAATAATCTATTGTGCCATGTGGTAATTTACAAAGCTGCCATATACCAGTTAAGACCATTAATCTACCAAACTCATACTTGTCTACATGGGTTTACTGAGTGCCTGTTTGGGGCTCCAAATAATCTAACTCTGGAGATGCTGCACATAAAGCACATGCTTTACACTACATGACAATCTTTTATTGCAACAGGTACAACTCAATGGATTACTTCAGTTTAATATTAATAGTTGGAAAATATACAAGACACTTAAATAACTAATCAGACAGAGCTTTTTTAATTTTGTTTAAAAGGAAAGCTCTGTTTTTCATTAAAAAATCTTCTACTGTTTTTATGCATGATACAAGTTATATACATCTGTCTAAGTATGATACATGTATGGTACAAGTCACCAAGAACAATAAAATCTTAAGTTCTGTAATAGAAGCATGACTTGTCCTTTAAGTTTCCAAGTTTATGAATTAATAAATCAATAAACAAGTTAATACACATTATAAATAGTCCCTAACATAGTTTTCAGTTCCTGTCTGACATTCACCATTTTGGTCATTGATGAATGCTATTATTTACTTCCAGATAACTTATGATATGTAGCTTTCCTTTGTAACTTTTTACTGGACCATCTTCTATATTTAGGGGGTAACCTCTGTAGTTATAGTAAGTAAATAGGTTTGTTGTAAACAAGAAAGGAAAAGAAAATGATAAAAAGAATGCTAGATATAAGATCAGTTCAAGATGAAAGCTGGGCTACAGCTAAGAAGTTAAACACTGCTTTGTAAATTTAAATTACAACAAAGCAAAAGTAGCAGCCTGATTACTAACAGTTGGAAACACATCTACAAGAAGATAATTCAGTCTTTCAAGATCTGAGCCCCTGAGTTCTTCTACCATCAATATTTTGACCCTGATCTCATTGTAAATGGGTCAGCGGAGGACATAGTGAGTTATCTCTTCCATTACCTTCATAGTTATAGCCAGGAGCCTTTCTCCAAGGAGAAAACTATACAAAAAAAAGCAATAGATCACAATTAAGAGATGTTTCTCATTTGCAATCTTTGTTCATAGCACCTATTTCCACAAGCCCACCAACATTCATAAGGTATATAAAATTCTTATGCTTCTTTGCATGTCAAGTGTGTAAACTCTTAGAATCTTAAACTGGTGTGCCATAATGGTCATGAACATGAGCTTTCAATGATACAGAATTCTCCCTGCTTTAGCTTTTCCCAACCTAGTGTCCACCAGTTGTGTTATGGCTATCATTCCTAAAAGTCCCCACCTATATGGTCAACTTAAAGTAATGGGAATTGCAATTCCAATACATCTATTTCAATCTATTTAACCCATTGCATGACTTCAGCAATTTCCAGGCTTTGCTCTCTACCTGGAACATGGAACTAAAAATACTGATGTAGAATAAAGGCTTATTAGGAATATTGCTATAAATTATTTGTAACCTGGAAAAAGCATAAAGCAAAGAAGCAAAAAAAAATGAGCAGAAATCAGTAGTCAGTACCTCAATTGCACAAAGTTTTTCTCAATGTTAAGAAAGCATTAAAAAAGTATTACCATTGTCAAACTAAATTTACTTCAGTTAGCCTTAAGAATCAGACAGTAATTCCTTATTATCAAGAAGAGGAGATTTTTTTTAATTTACTAAGTTAATTAATATCTAGTTAACCTTTATTTTTATGCCAGCATATATTTCAGTAAGTAAATTGGAGAACTGAATCCTCCACCTGCTTTATTACATAGGTCGTTGAATCTTCTTCAGACTTTAGGTTATGGAAAACATCAGAATCTACTAATCAGATGTCCTTTCTTTCTGCATGAAACAAGCAATAGAACAATGTGTCTCAATCCATCTTGATGTGCAAATATTTTCTGAGAACACCATCAATTTCTTATAATCTCATTATAAATATTCATCAGACTTTTTAAACCTCTACCTTAGATCTTCACTGATTTTTTTTTATAATAAACCAATTTCACTATTAAGTATTACTCATTTTTGGTTTTATCTGCTTCTGCAAACCATATACAAACTGCACAGGATATAAAATAGAATGCTTTCTATTTACTGAATGAGAATCTACTAATTCTCATTTGAGAGATACACGTTAACAAAAAGAAAGACACATTGGGAGAGGGAACACAGAATAAGCAATGGCTTCAAAATAATTTTCTTAGCTTATTTTGTGAGACAACTATACAAGCCTTCCTTTTTATGTGTATCAGTCAATAAGATATCTGTTGTGTGTTTTGCACAAAGAACAAAGATGCCTTTATCGATTCTTAAAGTCTGTAGGACAAACCATTCATGCTGTCAAACCCTCCTAAAACCCTTTCAGCAAATAATAAAATCCATCAGTGACAAATGTCAACATGCTAATTTGTTAAAGAGAGAACAAAAGCAACATTCAGGCGAGGTGCCTCATTTCATATTATATCAGCCCTCCAATTTGTAACAACTTTACAGCAACCCACATGTTATGCAATTCTAGATGGAACAGTGAAGCAAATAAGGTCAGAAAACAATTTTGTTTCTGAACAAAATGTGGGGTTTAAAGGCTGAGGTTTTTAAATAGTCTTAACTTGAGATTTTCAAAAATGTTGCTTGAAAATTTTAAATCTTAAATACTATATATTATTGATTAAACTGGAGGGGAATTAAATTTTATTTATTAAATCCATTTGATCAATGAAAAGTCAGTCTTCCAAAAAACTATAATTGAAAATCACAATTATCAAAAAAGATGCTAGAGAAAAGTGATACCCTGTACACTCTATAGTTGTATGCGGAAAAATTAATTTAAACACACACACACACACACACACAGATACACACTTTCTTGCATACAGAACATGCCTATTGCCACATTCTGTAAGAAGCTTAAAGCCCTCAATCATGCCTATAAATTGCGACATAAATAGCAAACATTTTATGAGAATTAAGATTAACGTATTTTTTACCATTGTACAAAAGTAACAGCAAACATCATTTACGCAGTACCAATTCAACTTGTGACTTTTCCTTGACAAAATTAATAACCATATAATTCAATCTGATGACCAAGGTTTATCTTTTTCATAACTGCTATAGAAAATAAGATGATATAACACAGCTCACTTGTCCAATTTGATGGTTCAGTATGAATTTTTGTATGTAAACTCAAATTGTGATCCACAATTATTCTTGACCACACATGGCTTGCAATCATGTAAATAAAGTGAGGCCCACTGAAAACTTCCATTATTGTAGAAGTAGTTTTCAGAGATTTCATTGTCACAAGAGATTTATAGGTTGTATACCTGTATAACAATATGACTACAGGCAAGGCTTCTGACTGAGATAAGGACTCTTCCGCAGATGCTTTGAGCTCGAAGGATCGGTTGTCTCCGGCAGCTTGCTCTTGGCACGCCTGCCTTCTAAAATGATACTTTCCACACCTTTTCTCATCTGCAGCCAATCAGGCTGCCTTTTGATTCATGCACTTCTCATCTTTCACGAGTGCTGATTGGAGGATTTAAATCTCCCTCCGAAGTTTGTCCAATCAGTGCTTCTAGTTTCTCCCGCTCTGAGTCACTTCTGGTTTTTATTTCTCCAAATCCTTCCTGATAAGTTTCGATTTCCCCTTCTGACTCAAGATAAGTTTTGTTTTCTGAGTCAGAAGCAGACTCAAACCTCACAGGACAAATGAACAGATGGAACATGGCTGGGACAGACAACAGTGACCATAATTTGCCCAATCCTTGGTGGGTGGCTCAGCAAGAAAGAATCAGTTACTCCTCACCACTGTTGTGCCTAAATGGAAAATTCAGTAAATAAGAGGGGGAAATAACTACTTTCCACAGCCAAATCCTTATACAGTTACGGGGGTGGGAGGGAGAGGATTATTTAGCTGACAAAAGGAGATGTTTTCACAGAGGTTACTGTAAAACCTCTAATACTATAGCAATCCTCCCTTGCTATACTGAACAGAGAAACAGTAGAAATGATTGCTTTTTGCTTTCATTTCTGGTTTGCACACAGAAAAATTTAAAGTGCCAAAGTGCTGCTGGGCACTATGGGGGACTACTTATGTGTGGAAAGTCCCTTTCCCTCCATTCTTTGCCAACCTTTCAAAAGAGGAGCAATGTATCTCCACTGTTTACTATTTGCCTTCTTTCCTTAATTGGCTCTTTTGCTTCGAAATTTAAGTAACAGTGCAACGTTTTAAATTATGCAGAACCTCACATGAGGTTAAACTCTGATACACAAAATAAACACAGCACATTTCCATTAGTTTCAGTTAGATTAAACTGTCACATGCCCATAAAAATATGTCAAAATGTTTCTTTTTACAATAATAACAATAATCACAGGCAACCTTGCCCATTTTTATTAGTGTATCCAAAGAATAATCTGATTAACAGGGCTATGGTTCCAATGCCAGACCAAATTGGATAGAATTTTTTTTCCAAAAACAGAGTGGGTTATGTGGGCTGTTTCCCTATCTATGATTATCATTTCCCAAATATCTAGCTATGATAAACTATATTGGAAGAACCACTTACTTGCCTGGAATTGTGGTTTTTCAAATGCATAGTTATGGGCTTTACACTTGTGCAGAATTAATTTTATCCTTCTAGAACTTAGTGGGCTTTAATAGGAATTCTTCTACTGCTGCTTAGCATGTGTACCGAGGTGTTGATCCCACTGTCCCCTCAATTACTGAAAATGACAAAGTAAATCTCTTTAACTAAGAGAAGATCTGATATTAACAAATAGCAAAGTGAGGTCAGAGGGCAGGTCATGTGAATGTACAAATGACTACTTGAAGTAAATTACTTCGTCATTGTGATCTCTTTGAGTCATAAGTATGGATGAATAGCCAGCTTGTTACTTGAAGGAGGGATGGTGTTTCAATGATGACAGAAAAGAGAACCACTGCATGTTTCTGAGCCTGGATGTCCAAATGATAGTTCTGAATAAATATAGAGGGTTGGTCCAGGCAGTTGCCTGTCACAACTCAGGTAAAAGTTGTCAAGAAAAGCAGTAGATATCACCACTGTTCTTGTCAAATGACTTCAAATTCCTCATGGTTACTACTGCATAACTAATTTTATGGTGACCAATTCAATTTAATGAATTGGCAACCTTGGCCATTTTTATTAGTGTATTTAATGAAATTTGGGCTACAGTCCTGAACCTTTAGTAAGGATTGAAAAGCTAGTAGCTGTTGATCCTTCTGGAATGTCTTAGTTCTACTTCTACATAAATAAAAAGCTAGTGCCTTTCTAACATCAGGAATACATGAAGATCTTTCTATCAGTGTCAAAGGATTACAAAAGAAGATGCAGAAAATAATTTGCTGTGCTAAATGAAATTTGGAAATGAGTATTGGTAAAAAAAGAGCCACATAAACAACCACTTGATCTCAATAGAGAGTACAAAAATATTTGTCCATATGCAAAACACATAGCTCCCTGGCAAAACATGAAGACATGATGGTTATTAAAACTGCAGTGTTCCATGAAAGTAAATAGATAGGATCAAAGGACTTTAATCAATATGGATAATACCATGGCAAGACTCAATGTCAAAACCAGTAGGATTACCAAGGATAAGAATAGACCAGCCTTTCATAAACTACTTAGCTAGTGAATTTGAAAAAAGGAACAGACCTTCCAAAAGAAGACAGAACAATGATAACGTTAAACTTATTAAACGCTTTAAATTTAGCAAGAAAGCCCAAACAGGAACAAACTGACATTGCAGAAGGTTAAAGTACGTTACCATTTATTCAGCAAAAGTCCTAAGATTTCTGTGTTAGAGTTTCTGGAGGATTTTCTGGAAACCAATAAAAACTCATCAACTTGCTCCCTGATAGAAACAAATTCTACATTCTGTAAGATTGAATCAAGGTCTGAGTGGTACACTAACCCTCAAAAGAGGGATAATAGGCACTACATGTGGCAGATACAATTCTGGGGAGCCAGCTATAACAATGGGGCAAAACATGGTTGTCAAGGCTATCAAAGTGGGAGATGTACAGTACTTTCTGGTACAATTTTGAATTGATTATGTGCTATCAAGTTGTTGCCAACATTTAGCAACCACATAGATAGATTTTCTCCTTGACAATCTGTCTCTAACCCGGTCTTTCAGGTCTATATATGGCGCACTCACTGCAGTGTAACTGAGTCCATCCACCTTGCTGCTGGTTGTCCTCTTCTTCTCTTTCCTTCCACCTTTCCCAACATTACAGCCTTCTCCAGAGAGCTAGGTCTTCACATAATGTATCTAAAGTAGGATTATTTGAGCCTGGTCATTTGTGCCTCGAGTGAGAACTGTGGGTTGATTTGCTCAATGATCCATTGGTTTGTCTTCTTGGCTGTCCACACCAAAGTTCAAAAGCTTCAATACTCCTCCTATCTTATTTCTTCAAAGTCCGACTTTCACTTCCATAGAGTATCACAGGGAATACCATAGCTTGCACGACTCTGATCTTTCTAGGCACATCATGGCACTTATATATCTTTTCCAAGGCCTTTATGGCTGCTCTACCAGGTAGTAATCTGCAGCATATTTCTTGACTGCTTGTTCTTTTACTGTTGACAACTGATCCTAAAAGGCAGAAGCTATCCACCACTTCAATATCTTCATTGTAAATTCTAAGGCTAGCTGTTGTACATGTCATTAGTTTGGTCTTCTTTATATTTAATTTTAGTCCCATTTTTTCACTCTATTCACTGACTTTTTTTACTAGAGCTTGCAGATCATTTCCATTTTTGGCTACCAAGGTAGTGTAATCAGCATAGCACAGGTTATTGATGTTTCTTCCTCCACGCTCATCTTCTTCCAATCCAACTTCTCTTAATATATATTCAGCATATAGGTTGAATAAATAAGGGGGGAGTATATATGGTTCATGAGGGTCCTGCATATATTGCAGGCATGAAAAGAATTAAAAAAAAAACCTTAGTAGACTTTAAAAAAATAGCGAAAATCATATGAACTCATATCTCACACAATTTTGGCTTTCTCACCTAAACTACTCGTAAGATTTCAGGCCAGAACACCAAAAATCTTATGAAATTTGGCAATTTTACATAATATTGACTATTTCAATTTACAAAAAAAAAAAAAAAGAGATCCTACAAAATAAGGGTCATATGCCATGCAGCCACCTCTAGGTGTATCAAAAGCTTTCATGACAATGTAGTGATCTGGATAAAGAAAAGGATTAGAAAATGCAATCAAATAAATAAAACTTATCAAAACCAAAATGCATGTGTTCCCTTTTTATCTGAATGTCTGAGATAAAATATAATAAGAATAATAGAGGAACCTACAAGCAGACTAAATAAAGATTTTAATCTAATTATCATTACTTCCAATGTAGTACTATTTAATTAACTCTACAAAAAATTACAGTGTACCAGTATTTTACTTAGAGGTTGGATAATCTATGTTTCACTGGCTCTGGTAATAATATCAATTCAAACTACATATAGTAAAGGAAATTCCTTTGCCTCTCTATATGTACTTTTCTTTCTCACTCTCTCCTTGCAAAATCTAGAAGATTTAAGAAGATAAGCCCACTCTTACAAATACATTATACAATATAACGACTACAGATCAATATGCATGCTATAAATTAATCTGCAAAAGTCCATAAATGCAAAATGTAAATTCCAGTTGTAAATGAAGATGTTGTATGCATGTTTTTTTCAGTCTAAATTATCTTGGTTTTAGCAGACCACCGAATATCACTTCTACAAGCAACAAAAACATGAAAATGTTATAGCATAATGCAATAAACACAAGAAATGTGTATACAATAAGATGTTTATGATCTTAGCATACCAAATTCTTAGCCACACTGTGGCTATGTAACTATTTTCCTACCAATAGCTCCATCATACAATACTATATAGATATAATAAAATGCTACACAAGAATACTCAAAAGTTTTTTACTCAAATAATATGTACTTTTATGCAGTAGCATCATTTAAATTTAACAACTAAGAAATATAATAATGCAAAATAATATCAAATAATATTTGTGAACCTATTTTTTGCAATCAAAGTAGTTCTCAAGCTCAATACCTGGTAAGTTCAGAGACATCTACATAGCTTTCTCGGCAACAATACACATGTAGTTTGTTGCTACGCTCTTCCATAATTTTTTTTTTTAATTTCCCAGTCTACAGCACTAGCATTTCCTGGTGGTATCAGCCAAGTATTAATCAAGTCCAATCCTGCTTGCCTATTCAAGATCAGCCATGGTCAGATAGGTGCTCCCATCTAACTTGGCAATGTTATTTTTATTGAGGGGAATGTTTTATTTGGTTATATGGCATTCTTGACAAGAAATAAACGAAGTGTTTATTTTTTTAATATTTCAGAATTTATTCTGGGTTAAATTATACTATATTTTTACAAACAGAAATATATAAACAAAAGAAGTTGTCTCCATTTAGTTTTTCCCCTATGATTTTGAAAATATAATTTTACATTTGTATTTCAGGGGCTAAATACAGAAAGATGTTCCCAGTGCAAATGCTTATTTATGTCTTATGGCTATATATAGGCAACCACTTTAGTTAACTAAAATATTTTAGAAATAGCCCAATCAACATATCTTTACACACACATGTATATAAATAATGTATGTAAATTACATGTATTGATTTATCCTACATATATCAGTATCCATCTCTCTTTATCTATAATTTCAGCCATTTAAAACCATTTATTATTATAATGCTATAAAAGATAACTATTCTAATTCCCTGCAGAAACCCAGATCAGTTAGTGGCTAGAAATTCTAGCCCAGCTTGGTGGACTTATCTGAATGGGAGAACAGGAATGCAAAGAATGTCAACAATCATCTGTCATCAATAGACATTTTAAGAGCTAGAGACAAGAAGAAATCCAACTGTTCTCTGCTGAGAGGGTAGCACTGCAGAGCGTAAGATTTTACCAAGTAGACATTCTGAACTGGAATTCTTGCTGACTCAGAAAGTATCAGCTACTTTATATGCTACCACGTCTTGGAACACAATATAATTCTTTGCCAAGTTTGTCCTGGTTTCTGTGGGAGCCAAACAATATATTAGAGAAGGGAACAAAATAATAACCACAAGACTTTTCCTTGGGTACTGTTCCATCTAGACCAGTGTTTTTCAACCTTGGCAACTTTAAGATTTGTGGACTTCAATTCCCAGAATCCCCCAGCCAGCATGGGTTGAAGTCCACAAATCTTAAAGTTGCTAATGTTGGGAAACACTGATCTAGAGCTAAAACTACACAGGCCCAGTTGGGTTATAATTACTACTGCTGCGAAAGTGAATAGTTCGTATAAATTACCTAGATGGCCAGGCTCAAGATATCCATTTAATTACAATTTAAAGATATACAGTATAGCACTTTTTAAACAGGTTTACACAATTATAAACAAATGTACCAGATAATACATAAACATTCTATTTGACTTAAAGCTAGACAGCCTTGATCAGCACCTAGGTGTTTAGCCCTAGTTCTGTGCATGTTGGTATAAAAAATGTGGGGAGGGGTAGACAGAGAAAGCAAAGATGAAAAAGATCAACTACTCCCATACTCCCCCTATCCTTTTCAAATTTTCCAAACACCATGGCTAAAGGAAGAAGAGGATTAAGATCCCTGCAGGCTAAGGGTTAGTAGTTGAATGAGATCAATCATTGGTGCTGGGCTGCTATTTAATGACTCCAACTATCTGGGATTAGGCTGGAATAGGAAGTCTACATTTATTTCCAGAATAAATACAGTACATTCCAGTCTGCCAAGAACAGCACTAGAAAGAAGTAGCCATGAAAGAAAAGGAAGCCAAATGTTTTAAAATTAAAGCAGCAATTACATAAAGAAAGAAAAATACATGTATAAATGGTTACTTTAGGAAAATAGATTTATCTAAATTACCCACATTCTTATCTAATACACAAAATTAACACATCAGTGTTTCCTATGAGTTTCATAAAGTGTTTCTTAATAAAGATATGTTATTACAACTATAGCCATCATTTTAATGAGAATCAAATGTTTACTTATTACTGAAAATATGCACTAAGTTTGTGTGCACTGAGGTCCATGATTGAATGAAATGGCTTTAATGAATATAAACATACACTAATATATAAACATTTTAAAAACTTAAAATCATCCAATCTAAACAAACCCTATATGTTAGCTTCCTAGTTAAGAATTTTTTGGCAACATTCCCTTTCCATTTCCTACAGATATAAATCAAGTGATTCCACTGACCTCAGTCCAGATGATCAGCATTCACATTACTGTAATTTAACTCAGTTCAGTGTGTGTGTGTGTACATGTACATTTCAGGGAGAAGAATAAATATGTATGCAAAGTTAGAATTTTAACTATTTGTAATTGTATTTTGTCTGTTTCATCATAAAACAATTTGCCTAATCTAAACCCAGATTCTAAACAAATGTAAAACAAACTTGGCTCACTGCACCAGATTTAATAAAGAAACTGTTCCAGGCAGCAGTAGAAGGCAAAAGGCTGGAGCTGTCCATCAGTGCTTTTCCATTCTTGTTGAGGAGTCAAGCTACAGGCTCCTGGCATAAGATTTTGTACTACAGAATCATAAATCTAAAGCAAGATATAGGCAACTAGAACATCATACAGTAGGCCACTGAGAAATTTAAACTGTCTACAGTGGGATGAAAAATGTGTGTCCTCCAGATGTTGTTTGCACTTCCAATCATCATTTATCACAGCCATGCTGCCCAGGAAGATAGGAACCTGATTTGAACACATCTGGAAGACCACACATATAATACAAAATGCTAGTCTACGTTAAACAACACTATTACCATTTCAACAAAGGACGGCGTTTACTGGGTGACCACAACCTTCCCCAAAATATTCTAGGTTAAAACTATAACAAAAAGATTTTCCATCCATTAGCCATGCAGGCTAGAAATAATGAGAGTTGTGGTCTCAAAACATCTTAAATGCATCACCGTGGAGAAGTTTATCATAATACAAAAAACAGTAGCATCCCAAACAGAAATACCTGTGCATGCCAAACACTAAAACACCAATATTCTTACATAATCAAGTTGTTTAGCTGTTAACTTCTGCTATTCAAGAGCAATACCACAAAATCATGAACTGGTGGCTAAACAGGCTGGCAACTTCAAAACTGAGTATCAAAGCAAGCATTTAACCCAGTATTTCTCAACCTTGGCAACTTTAAGATGTGTGAACTTCAACTCCCAGAATTCCCCAGCCAGCATGGTTGACTGTTGAATTCTGGGAGTTGAAGGCCACAGTCTTAAAGTTGCCAAGGTTGAGAAACACTGATTTAACCAGTTATTTTAAATTGCTACCATGTACTTCCTTATACTGATGTTACAAGGTTTCCCATCAAATATTTATACAATTAGCTTGCAAACAGTTAACCCCTGGGGGGAAAAAAGTTCTTTGCTCTAATAATACAGTTCTGAAACGGTTACAGCAAATTTAAGGTTAACTCAAGGTAATTGTTTGCTATGCAAGATAATACTGAGAACCTTCTGTGAATTATTACTCACAGAAGCATTCCGTAACAGCAAACTACAACACCCATCAACTCTAACCAGCATGACCACTGTTATGCTAACTGGGTTTCTGGGAGATAAATCCAGCACATCTTACCGAGATCAGTCTGAGATGTGTTCCTTCAAATTTTGCCAAATCTGCCAAATTTCTTTTTTCTAATCTCCAAAATATTTCCAACTGTTCTACCTGTGCTTGACAGGTTTTATTATGTCACAGTGAGAAGTGTCAAGTGAAATAAATTGAAAAGCAGCACCATTCACAGAGGGAAAAAAGAAGTGTAAGAGTTCAAATCTTTTTGATATAATACTGAAAAAAATTACTGTTATTTTGCATACAGTAGATGAACCTGTTACATTTTTCCTAGAGAGGCTGAAGGCTATACAACTGAAAGGAAGGATAGTTATAATCTGGTCATAATTGCTGTACTGAAACAATTACTATTAAACTAAGTAATACAATCCTAAGCAGTATGTATCAAATTCTCAACTATTTTAAAGAAATCCTGCAAAAATCTACGAAGGAGGCTACGGAAAAATGCAAGGCCTCTCCTTAAGTGACCTCAGCCTGTGGGCAGCAGAGTTGTCTGATTATATTTTCCAGCTGAGTAGATGCTCAAAATGCTTGTGTTTAAGTTGTGTCACATCCAAAGGAGCAGCAGGGTACCAATGTGTGTGAAACACCTAGCTGGTAATAGTATAACCAGGAATTGGAATGTCCTCCATGGACAGCGGGATGCTATATTGGCCTGGAGAACCTAGCCAGATGGAGACTCACCCACCAAGGAGGGCATACCTGCTCTCATGTGGTTCTTCGTTTGCACAGATGTCAGTGAGGGCATTCTCATACGATTGCCCATAGAGCTGTTTCTTGAGGCAAGAAATTCAGTGTTACCACATGATTGGGCTGGGCCATAGGAAGATGTAATGTTTGCGTTGTATATTTATAACAGAAGTGATCACCTGTAGAAGATTACAATTTAATTTTTTTGGTTCACTAAAACAAAAATGGATCTGCTTACAATTATAATTTCTGTTCAATTTTTATTGTCTCCTGGAGTTCTATTGTTTGTTCAGCAATCCAGATCTTGCTGAACTTCATCCTAGCAGCCCTACCTAGTTTAAACAATGGTGAGAGATGCTGAAAATTATAGCTTAACAATATCTGGAAGGTTCTACATTATCCACTGATACTTGCATCTGAGAATCTGCTTCAAGAATTCAGGGACAAAATACTGGTACATAAAAACTTTGGAGTTTATTAAACAAGTAGCCAAGAGCGGTAGGAAAGCTGAAAAATATCATCTGAGGGTTATGCAACCTATATAACATGTTCAAGTGTTAATACGTTTAATTCCAGGATTATTCTGACACCAGGAAAAACTTTCAGAGGGTATAGAAATATTAGTAAAACCGTTTGAGCACTATATGTTGCCCAAGCAATTAGAAGTCCAATAAAAAGAATAAAAAAATGAATAAAAATAGAACAAAAATTATCAACATAAAATAATATCAAAAGTCATTGCTACTGTAAAATTTGAATGCCACTCTCCAAAAGAAGTTTTGCTTGAATTTTTTTTAAGTGTTCCAAGAAACAAATGTTATGTCTTGTGCCTAAAGTAGCTTTTCTAGGTTGAATATTATATAGGGTAAAGTGTCTCTAGAATTGAAATCACCCCCTGATGATTACCTGGACACACCCATGTAATTTTGGGAGCAACATTTTTGGAAGTCCTTCCTTCCTTCCTTCCCTCCTTTATTTATTGAATTTCTATTACCACCCATCTCTCCCAAAAGGGGGACTCTGGGCGGTTTACAATAAAATCAAAAATTAAAAACATATAAATTACAATATACCAAACCAATAAATAAAGATAAAATAGATATAAAATCCAAGAGGTGAGGATCTTATTCGTTGGGAGAGATCTATGGTACTAGCCACCCCCAAGAAGAACTGGTGCCCCTCCCACTCTAGGCGAGGTGGCAGAACCAGGTTTTCAAGTTTTTCTGGAAGTCAGGGAGCAAAGGGGCCTGCCTCACCTCTGGGGGCAGGAAGTTCCAAAGGGCGGGTGCCACTGCAGAGAAGGCCCACCTCCTGGACGCTGCCAGGTGGAATTCCGTTACTGGCGGGTTTCGCAGCATGCCCTCTCTGCATGACCGGGTGGGACAGGTTGATGTTAAGGGGATGAGAAGGTCCCTCAGGTAACCTGGTCCAATGCCATGTAGGCCTTTAAAGGTAATGACCAACACCTTGAATTGGACCCAGAAGCAGACTGGGATCCAGTGCAGCTCGCGCAGCAGTAGTGTCACATGTGCTGAACTTGGGGCACCAATAACTGCTTGCGCGGACGCATTCCAGACCAGTTGAAGCTTCTGGATGCTCTTCAAGGGTAGCCCCATGTAGAGAGCATTGCAATAGTCTATATGGGAGATGACCAGGGCATGAGTGACTGTTCAGAGGTTCCTCTCAATCCAGGAAAGGGTGTAACTGGCGCACAACTTGGAGTTCCGCAAAGGCCCTTCCAGCCACGACTGCAACCTGATCTTTGAGCAGGAATCATGAGTCCAGAAGGACCCCCAAATTATGCACCGGGTCTGAATGGGGCAGTGCAACCCCATCCAGAACTAAAGATGATAACTTCCCAGACACAGAGGATCTGTCAACCCACAATCACTCCGTCTTACCAGGGTTCAGCTGAAGCCTGTTGTTCCACATCCAGACCCCCACAGCCCCCAGGGACTGAGAGAGGGCAGCCACCGCATCACTCACCTCATCCAGGATAGAGATATATAACTGAGTATCATCAGCATACTGATGATACCTCATCCCCGCACATGAGCACACAAGAGACTCTTGGGACACCGCACAAGAGCGGTCGAGGGTCGGATCTCTCCTCTCCTATCACCACCGACTAGGAGTGGCCCTGGAGGAAGGAGGTGAACCAGTGTAAGACTACGCCACCCACCCCCAACTCCCTGAGCCAACCCAAAAGGATACGATGATCGATGGTATCGAAAGCCGCTGAGAGGTCAAGAAGAGCCAGGATGGATGCACTCCCTCCATCCCAGTCCCACCAGAGATCATCCATAAGTGTGACCAATGCAGTCTCTGTCCCATATCCTGGCCTGAAACCTGACTGGAAGTGGTCTAAATAATCTGTTTCATCCAGAATCCTCTGGAGTTGCAACGCCACCACTTTCTCAACCACCTTCCCCAAGAAGGGGAGGTGGGAGACGGGACAGAAATTATTTAACACAGTAGGGTCCAATAATGTTTTTTTGAGGAGGGGGTATAGCAGCACCTCCTTGAAGGCAGCCGGAAACCCCCCCTCTCTCAAGAATGCATTAACCATCACCTGGACCCAGCTACATGTCACCTCCTGGGCTGCCTTCACCAGCCAGGAAGGGCATGGGTCTAGATGACATGTGGTGGCATTTACAGTCCGGAGGATCCTGTCCACTTCCTTAGGTCCAACAGGATCAAACTGTTCCCAGACAACAGGGTAAGTATGTTCCCTCGGCATCTCCCCAGACTGTGCCTCATGCTTAGAGTCCAACTTAGAACGGTTCTGAGCGATTTTATCCTGCAGGTGCTCAGAAAACTCCTCTACACGGCCCTGTACCCCCTTACCCAAGAGGGATTGGGTAATCTTAAACAGGGCCGTCAGGCAGCATTCTGCAGACACAAAAAGAGTGGAGAAATATTGACGTTTTGCCACTCTTACTGCCACAAGGTAGGCCTTAATAGCAGCTCTAGCTTGTGTTCAGTCGGATTCGGTCCTTGTCTTTCCCCAGCAGCACTCTAGACGTCTCTTGACCCCCTTCAGAACTCGCAACTCCTCCATAAACCACAGGGAGTGCCGGGTTGGATGGGGCAAGAGAGGTCGCACAGGCACAATCCTGTCCAAGGCCCCAGCCGCCTCCCTATTCCAGGCTGCAGCTAGGACCTCCACTGGACTGTGCAGGAGATCCTCAGGTATAACCCTCAGTTCCTTCTGAAACCCCATAGGGTCCATCAGTCGCCAGGGGTGGACCAGTTGAGTGGGTCCTGCCTTCCCATGGAGTGGGGCAGCACCAGAGAATCTCAAGGCCACCAGGGTGTGATCTGACCATGACCATGGGGACAGATCTAACTCTCCCCTCAGATCACATTGCCACTGCTCCGACAGGAAAACCAATTCCGGAGTGAAGCCACTGTCTCGAGTCAGGTCCTGAATAATCTGGGACATGGGCATGCCAGGGACAATAATCCCTGGCATGCCCCAGGGATGGCAGGTTGAAGTCCCCCAGAACCATAAGCCTGGGGAACTCCACTGGCAACTCTGAGACAGCCTCCAGCAGCTCAGGCAGGGAGGTTGCCATGCAGCAGGGAGGCTGGTACAGCAGCAACACTCCCAACTGCTCTCAGGAACCCAACTTGAAAAACAGGGTCTCACAACCAGCCACTTGTGGAGCAGCGCCCCTGAAAGCCACTAGAGGCTCTCAGATCGCAACTGCTACCCCTCATCCCCTACCCCGGTGTCTCAGCTGATGCCACACCTGACACCTGGCTGGGCACATTTCCAAAAGGGCTAGCTCCCTTCTGGGCCCAGCCAGGTCTCAGTAATACACAGTAATACATGCCAGGTCTGCCCCCTCCTCTGTGATTAAATCACATATGAGTGGGGCCTTGTTATTAACTGACCTTGTTATTAACTGATCTTCCTTCCTTCCTTCCCAATCCAATCTTGGAAAAGCCTAGATGTCTAAGTAACACCGACAGGCCCAACCTTGCTTAAATGCCAAGCCCAGATAAAATATGGTCCAGATGCTGCCAACTGGATGTACCCCAGATTTTTCTTAAGCTAAACTGAGCATAGCTCAGTTCTAAAATAAAGACAAAATATCTTTATCCACTTTAGCTATTCAAATATCTACCAATCAGTCAGATAGTCATCAGTTCCATAATCAGAATCACTGGAGACAGATGTGATTAATAATTCTAGTTCTTTCTCTATCAACTTCAAGGTCTGACAATTTAAGCATAATTTTATTATATAGTTACAAATTGACAAGAAAGCTGGTGCAATCCATATTTAGATAGATTTAAATATTTTGTACCAAGTGTAAAATAGAGTATAAATTAGTAGTCATGACAGGAAAGAAAAACAGCCTTAGTTTCAGTAAGCCTTAGTTTCAGTAAGAAGGACTGCTTCTTGGTTTTTTTTTCCCCCCCCGGAGGTATAATGCCAAATGCAGAAGTTTTTGTTTTATTCTCATATCCAAATAATGCACTGATGGGCAGGAAGTAAATTACGGTCTGCTAGTTGGTGACTGGGTAGTCTTCTGCAATAAATCAGCAAGGTTCACAATTATTTAACAATAGCACAACAATAAAGCTTATCCTATCCCATTCCTGCAAAAATATGTTGCTGAAACAGAATACTCGGGGGGAAAATCAGGAGTAGATATTTGTGTGAAATGACTTGTGAGTTTGGTTCTGGCACTGATTACAAATGTCTTTAAATATCCTACCCAATTCTTAATGTACACTGTATGTTGGTATATTCTCCACTTGGCCCTAGATGATGGACTTCAGAGTTTGAATAAAGCACAAAGTTGATTCCACATGTCTGAATTCTGTTCATACTTACAGATGTGTGATTTCTCTGAGCTGGCATCTGTCACTAGATGGATGCTCTCTATTCAAACTGGGATAGGGAATGCAAAAATTATGGGAAGTTCTGATGTACATATGAAAAAAGAAGTCTGTTTTGTCCATTAACTACTAAAATGAAATTTTCAATCTATATAGTTTATCTAATTTTAAAAGGTCTTTTTTTAAGATGATATGTTAGAAATATTTTGAGAAAAAAATTAAATCCAGTTAGAGATCCACTGCAAAGATTGCACAAATGAGTTTGGTCATATGAGTCTCAGTTTTACTGGTAAATGCTATGACAGATTTCTGCTCAATACACATCTGTTACACATTTATGAACTAAGTGGTTCAGCATGTAAGGAAATATCATGTGCTTGATGCATTCCAAATGTTGTTTTGATCCTCAATTGACAACTGAGTTGAGGACCATTACCAAAATAATGCAGATTTACTATCAGGCCGAAATTATTTTATTATGAAGGATTGTCATTTCCTTATAGGTAGCATGAACTGTCATATTTCAAATCATAAATATGAATCACAACAATATACACTGTAATTAAGGAACACTCTTGAATACTTTTGCCATCACATTTCACACTTCTGGCTGGCCCAAGGCAGGAATTCAGGGCTTACTACTTGAAATACAAAATATTTAGGGTTGTGATTGGATAGTAGAGGACTATTCAAGGACAACCAACTGGCTCTGATTCATGCTCCATGAAAATTGGCTTTAAAATCTTCCTGAATTAGGAAGAAGCCAATTATTTGGTATATAAAAATAGAGAAATTTGGCAGGCCAAAAAATATATAATACTAAATATTTATGTAGTACCTGACATACTATCCAGATGTCCTATTAATTTATAATGTAGTAAAAATAAATTAAACAACAAATAATATCCTTAAAACAATGAATTAAAATGCAAGGTAGGGTTTTAAAAAATTACCTTCTGTTGAATCTGTATAACGACCAAGCAGCAACAGTAAGAACAGACCACGGAACAACAGAATGGTTTAAGATTGGGAAAGGAGTACGGCAGGGCTGTATACTCTCACCCTACCTATTCAACTTCTACACAGAACACATCATGCGACGTGCTGGGCTTCAGGAATCCAAGGGTGGAGTTAAAATCGCTGGAGGAAACATTAACAATCTCAGATATGCAGATGATACCACTTTGATGGCTGAAAGCGAAGAGGAACTGAGGAGTCTTATGATGAAGGTGAAAGAAGAAAGTGCAAAAGCTGGCTTGCAGCTAAACCTCAAAAAGACCAAGATGATGGCAACCAGCTTGATTGATAACTGGCAAATAGAGGGAGAAAATGTAGAAGCAGTGAAAGACTTTGTATTTCTAGGTGCGAAGATTACTGCAGATGCTGACTGCAGTCAGGAAATCAGAAGACGCTTAATCCTTGGGAGAAGAGCAATGACAAATCTCGATAAAATAGTGAAGAGCAGAGACATCACGCTGACAACAAAAGTCCGCATAGTTAAAGCAATGGTGTTCCCCGTAGTAACATATGGCTGCAAGAGCTGGTGTCATGCGCTGCCTCCCGCTGAATAACATTCAGACACTGGTTTGCGAATCAGGCTCTGGTTTATTGCAGGGCAGGTACAGCGTTGGTAGAAAAAAGCTGAGAGTGACAGGAGCGCGCCGGTGCGGGGTTTAAATACCCCGCGCCGGTCAGCGCCCCCTCGCTCACGGTCACGTCACCCCCCTTTGTCCCATGCGTTGCCCTGCCGGTGGGTGAGGGTTTCTGGGATCGCCCATCATCAGGTTTCCATTCTTCTGCTGATTGCTTTCAGCTGGGCGATCCCCGTTGTATTGCCGCTGATGGCTTGGGTGGCTCCGTGATCCGTTTAGCTATTGTTTGTTAGCCGTTAGTCGTTGTGGGTTGATGGCTACGTAACTTGTACCCCTTCACCTATTTCCTTGTCATTGTCATGTGTGCCATTGCGCTGATGACTTTAGCTCAACGGCACTCATGACATACTGCCCCCTTTTCGAATAGTGTTCTCCCCCGGTTTTCTGGGTTTTCCCCGTGGAGCTGTCAAAACGCCACATTTTTTTTTTTTTTTTTTTCAAAGTTCCCGCCGGAGTAGTTGTCGCCCCTCCCTTTGCTCCTCCCTCTGCCACGTGCCTTCCCAGGGTGTGTCCATGGTGCGCATGCTCGGGTCCTGACCTGGCGTGCGCATGCTCCAGCCACACCCTGTTTGTTTGGCTCAGTTCGGCGCGGCGAGAGGCGTGGCTGGTCGGGTGCTTCTCAGCTCCAGGTAGGGCCCTTCTTTTCTTATTTAGAGTGCGTCGCCTTTGTTGTGTCTCCTGGGCGTTGCCCCCAGGTTGCCCTGTTAACTTGCTTGCCACTCCCCCGCGGCCGGGGGGCGGGGGGAGGGTGCTGGCGATCGTTTGTCACCACCCCGTGGGCCCGGGGCGGGGGGAGTGAGTCCCGGGGGGGGGAAGGTCCACCCAAGTCGCGGGCTTGGGGGGGGCCCTTTCCCTTGGGGCACGGGAGGCGGGGGGGGGCCTGCGGGGGGGGGTTTGGTTTTGCTGACCTTGGTTGCGGTTTGTCGGGGTATGCCCGGTGAAATGCTCTGGTCAGGTCAGGCGCGTTAACGTTGTGCGCCGCCACCCATTCCGGGTGGGGGAAGTGTTTCCACCTGACCAGATAGTGTAGAGTTCCTCGTTGCTTGCGGGAGTCGAGAATGTCCCTTATCTCGAAGTGGTGCTGCCCGTCGATCATTAGCGGTGCGGGCTGTGGCGTGCTTGGGTGCCATCGGGAGGTGGTTGCCGGTTTTAGGAGGCTGGTGTGGAACACCGGGTGGAGTCTCCGGAGGTTGTGTGGCAGGTCCAGGCGTATTGCTACCGGGTTCACTATTTGCGTGACTCGGAACGGCCCGATGTACTTAGGCCCCAGTTTTTTCGAGGGTTGGGTTGACTTTAGGAACTTGGTGGATAGATAGGCCATATCCCCCGCCTGGAACGTCGGTTGTTGGCGCCGGTGCTTGTCGGCCTGCTCTTTGTAGGCAGCCTGTGCCTCCTTCAGCGCCGCCGTGATTACTGGCCATGCTTCCGCGATCTTCCGTCCCCAGTCGCTAGCGTCCACCTGGGGTTCCGGGGGTTGAGGTAGCTCCGGTATGGGGACGAAGTCGCGCCCCGAGACTACTTCGAACGGAGTTTTCCCCGTGCTCGTGTGGACGGCGTTGTTGTATGCGACTTCGGCGAAAGGGAGCAGTTCAGCCCAGTCGTCTTGGTGGTAGTTAGTATATGATCGTATAAATTGCTCTAAGGTGGCATTAAGAACCTCAGTGGCTCCGTCCGTCTGAGGGTGCCAAGCCGTAGATAGGGCCTGTTGGGTCCCCGTCAGCTTCAGGAAGGCCCGCCAGAATTTGGAGGTGAACTGTGTGCCCCTGTCGGTCACCACACGTGCGGGACATCCGTGTAGCCTGTACACGTGGATGAGGAAGAGTTTGGCTAGCTGTTGTGAGGATGGGACCGACGTGCAGGGGATGAAGTGGGCCTGCTTTGAGAAGTAGTCCTTCACCACCCAGATGGCCGTTTTCTTCTGGCTGGGTGGGAGGTCCACTATAAAATCCATAGAGATTTCCTCCCATGGGCGGGAAGGTTCTGCCACCCGTTGCAATAGCCCCGCGGGTTTGCCTGGTGCCCGTTTGACCCTAGCGCACGTTGGGCAGGATGCCACGTAGGTTTTTACGTCTCGCCTGAGCGCGGGCCACCAGAATTGACGCCGTGTTAGGTGTAGGGTCTTGAGGAACCCAAAGTGTCCCGCTTGCTTGGCGTCGTGTGACCTATGCAAGATCGCCTGGCGTTGCGAGTCCGGGACGTAGATTCTGCCTTCCCCCCATGCCAGGTCTTGCGCCATCGTTACCTTGTCGGGGTTTGCCAGGAACCAGGGGTCGGTTTTGAGGGCGGCGGCGAGGTCCGTGCGCATTCCCCCTGGTAGTTGCGGTTGGCTTCTTTCCGTCGCCGGTTGTCCCGCCGTCGGCTGCGCCGTAGAGTCGAGCTGCCTCCGTGCGCCGCTTCGGGTGGTCACGGCCATCCCCAGTTGCGAGGCGGATAGGACCGTCCCAATGGTGTCTGGGGCGGGCTCTTCGTCTTGAGGCAGTCGGGAGAGGGCGTCGGCCAGGAAGTTCTTCTTGCCCGGCATGAACTTCAGCTGGAAATCAAAGCGGCTGAAGAATTGGGCCCATCGGACCTGTTTTGGGCTAAGGCGTCTAGGCGTTCGTAGGGCCTCGAGGTTCCGGTGGTCCGTCCAGACCTCGAATGGTTGGGTGGCTCCCTCGAGTAGGTGTCGCCATGTCTCTAGTGCCGATTTCACCGCGAAGGCTTCTTTCTCCCAGACGTGCCATCGCCTCTCTGTCTCGGAGAACTTCCTTGACAGGTAGGCGCATGGTTTCAGGAGTCCCGTGGGGTCTTTCTGTAGCAGGATGGCTCCCAGGGAGAAGTCTGAGGCGTCGGCTTGGACCACGAACGGCCGTTCTGGGTCCGGGTGCGCGAGGATTGGCTCCGTAGTGAACAGCGCTTTCAGCTTGTCGAATGCGGTCTGGCACGCGGGAGTCCAATTCAGCACTGTGCCTGGGTTTTTGGCGCGTCGGGTGTCCCCCACCCCTTTGGTTTTGAGGAGGTCCGTTAAGGGGAGGGCTATCTCAGCGAACCCCCGGGCGAATGACCTGTAGAAATTCGCGAATCCCAGGAAGCTCTGTAGTTGCCGTCTGTTGCGGGGCCGCTCCCAGTTTAACACCGCTTCGACTTTTGCGGGGTCCATTTCGATGCCGTCCCCGGAGATTCGATACCCCAGATAGTCTAGGCGCTCTTTGTGAAACTCGCACTTTGTAGGCTTTGCATAGAGCTGCGCCCTTCTGAGCTTGTCGAGGACTTGCCTGACTAGGGTTACATGTTCCTCGTGCGTTTTTGTGTAAATAAGGACGTCGTCGATGTAGACCAGGACCCCTTTAAACAGATGTTCATGCAGTACCTCATTGATGAGCTGCATGAACACCCCAGGGGCCCCCGCGAGTCCGAAGGGCAGTACCTTGTACTGGAAAGCGCCTAGGGGGCAGTTAAACGCCGTCTTCCATTCGTCCCCCTCCCTGATTCGGATGCGATAGTACGCCTCGCGAAGGTCCAATTTGGAAAAGACTTTGCCCTTGGACAGGTGGGCGAGCATGTCCTTCACCAGGGGTAAGGGGTATTTGTTGGACAGGGAAGCCGCGTTTAGGCCCCGGTAGTCGGTGCAGAGCCGTAGGGTCCCGTCTTTCTTCTCCCGGAATAAGACGGGGGCTCCGACCGGTGAGCATGCTGGCTCTATGAATCCCCTGTCTAGGTTTTTGTCGATGAACTCCCGGAGGGTTGCCATCTCCTTCGGGGTCATCGAATAGATTTTTGGTCGAGGTAAGGGGACGTCGGGCAGTAGGTCGATCCGGCAATCCGTCTTGCGGTGGGGGGGTAGTTGGTCAGCCTCTGCCTCTCCGAAGACCTCGGAGAAGTCGGCGTATTGTTCTGGTAGGTCTGCTGTGGTAGCGGCGTTGTCTTGTGTGGTCGCCTCCGTTCGTCCTACCGTGGGGTTGCTTTTGCCAGCTGGAACTGGTGCTCGATACTCGCCGTCGCCGAATGTGAAGGTGCGGGTCGCCCAGTTGATCCGCGGGTTGTTTGTCGCGAGCCATGGCATCCCCAGGACTGCAATGGGCCGTCCGATGTGCGTGACTACGAACGAAGTGCGCTCGGTGTGAGTGCCCATTTGCAGGGTGACCGGCTCGGTTTGTAGCGTGGCTGGTTTCCCTCCCGCTGTAGAGCCGTCCAGCTGGTGGAATGCCAGCGGCGTGGGGAGGGGGAAGCAGCGGAGGTCGAGTTTGGCGACTAGGTCGGGGTGGATGAGGTTTTTTGAGCACCCCGAGTCCACTAGTGCCGCGGCCGTGGTGGCTCCGTTGCCGGCAGAGAGTTGAATTGCTGCCAATATTACGGAGCTTTTGTCGTTTCGTTGAGGTGGTCCGCGTTGCTGTCCCACCGCCTGCCTCGCCACGCGTCTCAGAGCAGGCGGGGAGCATTTCCCGCCGGCTGGTCGGGGTCGGCATTGTCCTCTTCCCCCCAGTAAGCGTCCCAGCCCTCTTCCGGTGTCGCTGTGGCCACGGTCATTCGGCGGTGAGGCGGCGGCCCCGGGTTGGGTGGTTTGGGGCTAACTTTCGGGGTGGGCTTGGGCGCGCTGGTCGGCGGTCGGTTGGCGAAGCAATCCGCCGTCTTGTGCCCTAATTTGCCACACCTCCCGCAGGGCTCCCGGTTGAACTTCTTTCTTGGGTATATGGGGCCGGCCATCCCCCCGTGTGGTGCGGGTACCTTTTTCCCGGCATAGTTTGTGTCTTCCGTGGGTGTCATGAGGAAGGTGCGGTGCGCGTGTTCGGCTTTCCCCGCGAGGTGGATCCACCCGTGTAACGTTTCTGGGTCGTCGCGGTAGAGGGCCCATTGGAGAACGTCGCGGTTGAGCCCCCTTTTGAAGATTTCCAGCAGGGTGGTCTCGGACCAGTCGCTGACCTTCCCCGCGAGGGCTTTGAACTCCAGGGCGTAGTCAGGGACCGTGCGGGTGCCCTGTTTAAGTCTTTGGAGTGCGCTTTTCGCCCGTACTTTGGCTAGGGGGTCTTCGAAGTAGTTTTTCATCTCTTTGATGAAAGCAGGGAAGGTGGCGAGGGCGGGGGAGCTGGACTCGTACAGTTGGACGTACCAGTCCGCCGCCCTGTCTTGGAGTTTGATCGCCACGGCGGCGATCTTGTCGGCCTCAGAGTCATAGGAGTGTCCGTGCCTCCCCATGAACTCCCTAGCGTTGGTCACGAAAAACGAGAGTTTTGTGGGGGTCCCATCGAAGATGGGAAAGTCCTTTGGGGCCCGGGCGTTTTGTGCGGCCCCGCCTCTCGCTTCTCGGGGTGTGGTGTCGGCCGCCTGTGCCGTCTGCTGGCCCTCCGCTAGCCCGTGTGGGTTCGGTGCTTCGCTCGGGGTGTGGGCTTGTGCGGGGACGTCGTTGGGTGGCGCGGGGGGCATAAGCGCCAGGAGCATGGTCCGGAGTTCCGTCAGCTGAGCCCGCATGGCCGCGAGTTCAGCTCGTGCCTCCTCGTCCACAGCCCGCGCCGCCGCTGGGGCCGGTTCCGTTGGCGCGTCCTCGGGGGTGGGTTGCCGGCGGGGTTCATCGTCCCTCTGCCGCGGGTCCGCTTCCTCCGCCGTCTGATGGGTGTCTCCGTCGTCCTCCTCCGTGTTGAGCGCCGTGGGGCTGTCGCTCCACGCCCGTTGCTGGGGTGCGATGTGGAGCGCGGGGTCCTCCGCTGGTTTCGGAAGTCGTGCTGCTCCCTCCCGCGGTCGGGTTGCCTCCGTCGCCATCTCCCCTTGGGGTTGGAGCTGAGGCTCGGGTCGGGTGGGGTGGGCGTCCATGGCTCCGGGAGTCCGCGGTGCCTCTGGCCTTGGTCGGTCCTCCTCTGTCTCTTGCCGCGCGGCTCGCCCTCCTTGCCTGCGCCGTTCCGGCCTCATCTTGCTGGTCTTCTCGCCGTCTACTCCTCCCGCGGCTCGTTGTCGTCCGGTGGGGCTCGGCGAGGCTGAGTTTATGACTCTCAGCTTTATGTCATGCGCTGCCTCCCGCTGAATAACATTCAGACACTGGTTTGCGAATCAGGCTCTGGTTTATTGCAGGGCAGGTACAGCGTTGGTAGAAAAAAGCTGAGAGTGACAGGAGCGCGCCGGTGCGGGGTTTAAATACCCCGCGCCGGTCAGCGCCCCCTCGCTCACGGTCACGTCACCCCCCTTTGTCCCATGCGTTGCCCTGCCGGTGGGTGAGGGTTTCTGGGATCGCCCATCATCAGGTTTCCATTCTTCTGCTGATTGCTTTCAGCTGGGCGATCCCCGTTGTATTGCCGCTGATGGCTTGGGTGGCTCCGTGATCCGTTTAGCTATTGTTTGTTAGCCGTTAGTCGTTGTGGGTTGATGGCTACGTAACTTGTACCCCTTCACCTATTTCCTTGTCATTGTCATGTGTGCCATTGCGCTGATGACTTTAGCTCAACGGCACTCATGACAGCTGGACCATAAGGAAGGCTGAGCAAAGGAAGATAGATGCTTTTGAACTGTGGTGTTGGAGGAAAATTCTGAGAGTGCCTTGGACTGCAAGAAGATCAAACCAGTCCATAGTCCAGGAAATAAAGCCAGACTGCTCACTTGTGGGAATGATATTAAAGGCAAAACTGAAATACTCTGGCCACATAATGAGAAGACAGGACACCCTGGAGAAGATGCTGATGCTAGGGAGAGTGGAGGGCAAAAGGAAGAGGGGCCGACCAAGGGCAAGGTGGATGGATGATATTCTAGAGGTGACGGACTCGTCCCTGGGGGAGCTGGGGGTGTTGACGACCGACAGGAAGCTCTGGCGTGGGCTGGTCCATGAAGTCACGAAGAGGCGGAAGCGACTGAATGAATAAACAACAACCACCACCTTCTGATGACAGATTTGAAGCATAGGTGCCAAATCTATTTTTCAAAACTTGTTGTTTTAAACATTTTGGAAGCATTTAAAATAGAGAAGTTTTGAGTTTGAAATATTCCCATTTACAAACAACAACTTGTAAGAACTCTTCTAAACTCAGCATGGGGAATTCAAGTTCTAGGAATTTGAATTTGGAATTTTTTGGACACCCCCACTTCAAGTCTGGCCAGGAATCTACTGCAAGAGATTCTGCCAGCGATCATGGCTAGAAAGCCCAAATCAGTTTTGGATCTACTCTATTCTCTTAGATGGGCCTGATCCAGGGAAATCAACTATGCAAGCCTATAGCTATTGTAATAAAGAGAGTATTTTCCCACACCTTGCAGCCTTGGTGGCATAATATGGCAGGAAGTTGAATCATCTGAGCCAACTTCTCTCCAGCTGTAGCTCCATCAAAGCAAAATACCAAACATTTCATTTAATTGAAGATTCAAACCTATATCCATTCTGCTTTTCAGGTTCTGAATTATCACTTGATAGAAAACACGATTATGAGATTTTACTTTTAGTTAACGTTTATGAAATATTATCCTGTTTTGCTGTGGAGGTTATGATTTTATTATTCACAACATTTAAAATTAAATTAAAAGAATAAAAATAAAGGGAACTATAAACAACATACAATGCCCCCCAAAAGAAGGGTCTTCCTGGGTCTCATTAGTTGAAATTCCTTAATCAAAGGGATCCGGTCCTTTTACCAGTTCTAATAGGGTGGGTAGAGACAACTGGAGAGAGGAGGTCCTTCCAGTATCCTGGCCCCATGCCATGAAAGGCTTCATAAGTAAAAACTAGCATCTTGAGGACATAGGATGATGCAACAAATTTTAAGAACTAATATTCAGATGAAACCAGTATTTTTTTAATTAGGACTTATGGATATGCAATTAGAAAGGACACATGGACAACTGGTTTTATATATGGTAACTGCAGCAAGGCTACTATAAGCACAAAGATGGAAAAATACAGAAGTACCCACAATGTAGGCGTGGATTGTAAAGATGGCAGAACTTGCAGAGATGGCAACATTGACCTGTTTGATTAGGGATGAAACAAGAAAAGTACTTTTACAAAAGACTGGAAACCTTTTATGGACTTTTTGCAGAAAATGAATAAAAAATGAACTGGTGATTTCTGGGTTTGCTGATTAAAAGCTGTTGAATACAGGAAGAAGGGAACTATATAATGTAGGTCTAAAGGGTGAGAAACGGTATCAGTTTGTTTATAACTGCTGTAAAGAAAATCTGAAGCTGCTTAACTTTTTTTTCCCTTCCTTTCTCTTCATCTATTTCTAACATTTATTTTTTCTGTTTCTACTTTCTTTATACATTTGTCTTGTTTATCTTTTAATTATGTAAAAACTCCCAATAAAAATTATAAAAGATATAGAACTAGCACCTTGAATTGTATCTGGAAGCATACTAGAAGCCAGCACAGCTTACAGATTAATGGTGTACCATTGGTGAAGTGAGAAACAGCCAATTGCCCATACCACCGCATTCTTGGCCAACTGCAGCTCCAATATATTATTCAAGGGCAGCTTCATGTAGACCAAATTGCAGTAGTCCACATGGAAGGTGACCAAAGTGTGAATAATCATGTGCAAAAGATCCCTGGTCACAGTTGCCATCTGCTCTTTGAACAGGAGCCATGAGCCTAGGAGGGGTCCATTTTGGCTTTATTTTTGTAAAATAAATAATGACCCAATGTAATATGTCATGTGTTGTTGTTCATCTGAGGTTGTATTTACCTAATTTAAAGACCTGCTAAGGACCAGATGACTTTTATTATGTCCTGATACGTAAAACCATAGAACTCAAAGAGAGTGTACTTTCTTTTTCACATGACTGTAGGCCTTAACAATGGCTCTAGCTCGTTTGTGGTCAGGTTCACTCCTCATAGTTCTCCAGCAGTACTCTAAATAGCTCTTCTTCCATTTTCTCTCCCTCAATACCTCCATAAACCAAAGGGAGTCCTGATATCTGTAGGGGAAGAGAGACCACAAAGGTGTGACCTGGTCCAAAATCCCAGCCATCCTTTCATTCCAAGAAGTAACTAAGGACTCCGCTGCCCATGCCTCAACTCTTCGGGAATGCCCCCGTGTCTCCCCCAGAAACCAAATGGGTCCATCAAGCACATGGGGCAGACTGATTGAATAGTCCAACCTCCCATGGAAGGGGCCAGCACCAGAGGACTCCAAAGTAACCAGAAAGTGTTCTGACCATGGCATGGGAGTGATGACAATCTCCAACTCCAGGTCACATCGCCACTTCCCCAACAGGAAGATCAGGTCCCAAGTATGAAATGTAATGTGTTGGGTGCTCGAAGACCTGGATCAGGGCTATGGCTGCCATAGTGGCCATGAACTCCCAAGCTACCTCCAACTCTACCCCCTTGGAGGACAGACTGAAGACTCCCAAGACCATAAGCTTGGGTAATTCCACCACCAACACAGACATGGAGTCAAGAAACTCTGGCAAGGAAGTTGCTATGAAGCAGGGAGGGTTGTACAGTAGCAACAATCCCAACTGATCCCTAGAACCCAAACTTAACATACAGAGTCTCACACCTAGTCACCTATGGAGCAGCACCTCTAGCTGCCAACACCAGAGTGTCTAAAAAACCCCATAGCTACTCAATCACCCCTTCCCTGGGTTCTTGGCTGATACCTCAACCAAACCCTACCTGCACACATTTCTGAGTGCATCCCCTTCCAGCCAGGTCTCAGTAATACACACCAGGTCAGCCCTCTCATCCATGAATAAATCACAAATGAGGTAGCTCCTATACTGACCTCTGGTATTCAGTAGCAGCAGCCAAAATCCTGGGCCTCTGAAGGTTCAATGACCAGGACTTGAGGCTGAGGGCAAGACTGCTGCAAGGCGGCATTGGCACCAAGTACTGGGTCTGCATTCCCTATGAGTGGCCCAACCACTGCCTCCTGCCATATCTCCAACCATCTATGTCCCTGCCTGCCCTTAACCTCCTTGAAGTAAATGCAATGTGCATCTTTTAAAAGATGATGGCATATTATAATGATCATAATACATTACAGCATCTGGGAAGTAAGGGTTAGCCAAAATTTTACTAGGGCATTAAATATTTATATTATTTGAAATGCTATCATGTTATGGAACTCAATTTTTTTGCAAAGCAGAAAACTTAAAAAGGGCCCATAACTACATAAAAGTCTAGAAAGGGGGGATGAGGAGTAAATTCACATATAGTTTTCTTATTCAAAATGTATTTAGAAGAAGTAGAAGAGTAGAATAAGTTGATGGAATAAATGAGGCATGCAGTAATAAATATTGTTTTCTTTGTGACTCAGACAGTATATGCAGAAAAGCCTTGATCCCTCTTTATAGACAAATGATATACAGTATTTAGAAATATTTTTAGAGAAAGGTACATAAGGCATAGTAATTGCTGATCAAAAAACTATTCAATGGATTATCAGACTTCAGGTTCTAGAACAACTTTTTTTGTTAGTTTTTCAAAAGTCAGACAAACATAAAAAACCTCAAACAGTACTAATTTTATAGTTGAAAGTTGCAATCCTATACAAACCTATTTGGGAATAAATCTCATTGTTCAGTCAAATTCAGTAGAGTTTATTTCTACATGTATAGAACTAGACTACAAGGATCCTGGAAACATGAATATGCAGTTCTGCTGCTGTAAGGAGAAGGCTGAAAGGGGAAAACAGAACTGTGTGAATTAAATTCTGCTAATTTGACATTGGATTTAACTCTATAAATAATGTGTCATAAGCTGTTTTTCCTGAAGACGAAATAAATTAGGCCAATTTTAGACTAAATGGCCTGAGCTTGGAGAGAAAGAAAAGCCTATCAAGTATACAATATGTAGTGCTTAATGGTTGACAAAATGCCAATTTTAAATTGGTCTGCAATATATAGCAGAAATACAGAATGTACAGTATGCAGAGTTAAACCTATTTAGGATACATATGCCATATATACTGTTTTCATAGTTGATGAAAACAAAAGAAGGGGCAGGATTATAAACCTGCCTATTGAAAAGCATGGGTGTCTTTGAAGCTTATCCTGAAGATTAGGATGTTTTTCTGTTTCTTCTCCTGTTTTCTTCTCACTTTATCTTCATTCAGTTTTTCTTCCCATATTCACAGTATTATGCAACCAGGCAGAGTAATATCAAAAATACTCTTTATTAAATAACTATTTACAATAATTAAGTCCTTGATATAGAAAGACTTGGTCCAACGAGCCCAACTGGCCACAGCAGGGCAGTGGAACAGGACTTCTCACAGGAAATGTAGGCTGGATGCGACTGGAACACAGTGTGTTGGAGGCAACAGGTCTTGAACTGGAACAATATTGGAGCCATTCTAGAGATGGATCACTGGATATCTGGAGACTTGCGTTGGACTGGAAGCAGCAACTGGAACCTCAGAGCAGGACTATGAACAGAGAACAAGGCTGGGCTTGACTAGAACTATGGGCTGAGTTGAAGAGTTGAAGCAGGACTGGAACTCAGAGCAAGGCTAGACTCAGCTGAGCACCCTGGACTAGGCTGGATTCTCTGGACTGGAGACTTGGAGCAAGGCTTGGAACTCAGAACAAGGCTGGACTGGGCTGGATCCCGGATCCTGAACAAGATAGGTGTGAAATACCTGGACAATGCTGAGCACACGAAGCACTGTTGAACGGAACCAAAGGCACGCGGCAGCACTGGGGTTGCAAGGTATAGAGAAGCTGCTTGGAAGATTGCAGAGTTTCAAGACTGGAAGCAAAACTGAGACTGCTGGGCTCAGCGAGCAAAGGATCCTCAATGGCAACAGAAGCAGGATGCAAGTCCTCTTCGGAGTGAAGCAAAGTGTTCCTCTTCAGCAACAGACGCTGTCTCCAGTAAGGACTCTTCCTCGGACGCTGAAGGCTTGGAGGATCGGTTTTCCCCAGCAACTTGCTCTTTGCGTGGCTGCCTTTTATCCCAATCCTTGGCGCGCTTCGAACCTCCTGCAGCCAATCAGGCTGCCTTTTCCTTCATGCGCTTTTCAGCCCATCTTTGGCGCATGTTGATTGGTGGATTCAAATCCTCCCCCGAATCTTGGCCAATCAGCGCTTCGGACTCTTCCCGTGCTGCTGACTCATCCTGGAGTTTTGTTTTCCCGGTTTCAGCCTGGTAAGTTTCCTCCTCTGACTCAGAAAGAGTTTCCTTTTCCGAGTCAGAGGCAGTCTTGGTTCTGATAATAAGTTTGGAGATCAGACATAACTACCATTCATGCAGTGCTTCTGTAACTTTGAATGGTTGCTAAGTGAGGACTATCTGTACTTAGGTAAAGGTTTCCCTTGACATTAAGTCCAGTCGTGTCCGACTCTAGGGGGTGGTGCTCATCTCCGTTTCAAAGCCGAAGAGCCGGTGTTTGTCCGTAGACACTTCCGAGGTCATGTGGCCGGCATGACTAAACGGAACGCTGTTACCTGCCCGCCGAAGCGGTACCCATTAATCTACTCACATTTGCATGTTTTCGAACTGCTAGGTTGGCAGGAGCTGGAACTAGCAACGGGGGCTCACCCCGTCACGCGGATTCAAACCGCCGACCTTCCGATTGGCAAGCTCAGCAGCTCAGTGGTTTAACCCGCAGCGCCACCGCCTCCCACCTATCTGTACTTATTAATTCTATTAATATAATTTTACCATTAGGTTTTGCTCCTGCCTTTTTTGTGTCTGTGGGGGGGGGGGGAGTGTGGCTTCTGGGAGATGTATTTGCACATACATGACATGTTTACACATATATTGGGGAGGAAGAAATCTCCAGAAATGGTTTCACCTAGAATTGGCAACCCTAGGCTGATGAGGTGGGGAAGCTGGGCATTAAATAGATTTATGTCTGTGGCGGTGTTTGTTTTTTGTCTACTCCATTTAGGGGCAAGTTCCTATTATATTCAGAAGAATCTTGATGCATGAGTGGTTTCCAAAGCTTCCAAATGTCAGATAAGGCCAACAGAAAAGAAGCATAGCACTGAGCTAAAATAGCTAGTAGAAAACAGCTGCAGAATTTCCACTGCCATTTCACTCACTGGAAGGAACCACTAGACAATGGCTGCATTGCTCTGAGCATTATCAGAATCCAACACCTCCTTAAGTTTCTATTGAAAATCCAGAAACAACTTCCATTAAAATTACTTCTCTATATATAATCCATAGCAAATTAAAAACATAAAGTGACAACATACACAAAGTATATGACAGTTATTTCAAAGCAGATTTTTCCTAAAGGCAGATCTTAAAATAAAATAATGCTGAATCTGCATTGGCAGCTGCTGGAAAACTGCTCAAACCTCTAATTAAGCTTTTCTGCAAAAGAACCACTGTTGTTTCTTTCTACTTTGAAATATGGGGTAACTCCCCCCCTCCTTCCAAATAAGAAAAAGTGCCTTGGTACATTAAAAATGAAGTAGCTTCTACACAAATGAGGACAGAGTTGCCAAAGTACATGGACCTATATTATATGTAAAAAAATAAGGGACAGAGAGAAGGAGAAATTGCAAATTTAAATATAATGACTGAAAATATATACAGTAGCTATTCCCTTTGCTGGCAGACAAATACAATGAAAATTCTCAGAACAGCAGCACTTTTGTGTGTGCCTGTTATGTTTTATTTACACAACTGCAGATCAAGTAGTTGATTAAATGCACACACAGCCCACTACTCTTCCTGTATCAGGATAATATATAAAGTAAAAAGAAGCTCTGAACGTAAGGCTGTATCTAAACTGATGACATCCATGATTACCATAAGAACAGAACAGAGTTAATGTACAGGATATCCTGCACTATCCAATAGAAAGGTCCTTATGTCACTGTAATTACTACACTTTTTTTAACACTAATGTCAAAAGTAGTCAGAAGTACATCTACCTAACTATATCCTTATGCTACTATACTTTTTTTTTCCATTTCCCCCTTTTAAATAAGAAATGAAGACTTCGAAGTCCAAGAACTTCCATAAATATTTAGGTGTTTTAAAACAGCGCACTCACGTGTATACCACTTTTCCTTACATGTGATCACTCCCCCACTCTTTTTGGCTTCTGCCTTCAGAGGAATGTAGTAAATTGCCTTAAAGCCTAATCATTCTTCCATTCTGAGATTGACCGTTTGCTGTCTCTGCTTCCAGTGGTTTGCTTCTGCTAATATAACAGTGGCCTATCCAAAGCTGTAGTTATGTGTGTGGCTATGACTAAATTCCCAAAGAAGTAATCATGGGTTTTAATTAAAACTTAGCTGGCAACCTTTCACTGCTAGTACAAACTTGATCTTTTCCATATTTTTGGTTCATCTTCTCCCTCTGGATATCTGCACTGGGTACACAGATTTTTCACTGTGTCATTCCCCTCTTTGGTGCTGTTGATCTTGATCTGGAAGGTGCATCTCTTTAGTAGTCTAATACTCCCTAATTCCATCTTTGCTTGCTAGGTCTACCCCAGCCATTTTTTTTTTCTTTTTCTCTCATCCTGACTCCAACTCCAACACAGCTAACATTCTGTCAGCTCCTTAGCCCATTTCAACTTCCCCCATCCATGAGAGACTGTATGTATATGAGAAAAACATCTATTTCCACCTCCCAAAGCAATTTTCCTAGCCTCAGATTATCACCTCAAGTACAGTTTATATGTCTGAGAAATAGTGTGACAAGACAGCAGACAGTGTTCACCTTTTCTATTCTGTCATACAATTGCAAAATTGTTTCTTTATAATTTAGATTTATAAGGGTGCCCAACTCAGTAATGACTCTTTTATGTCATAGCTTCCTACCATTTGTTGTCACCCCTGAAAAGACAGTAGCTATGAAAAATGCTGATGGGATTTTTAACAATGCTCTTCCTCCTGGCAAAGACATATATAGATACATACATATGAAGTTCACACATTGTGTTAAGTCATAATGTAGTTTCTTTGGTTATACCTTAGTATGAATCCAGTCATTGTTGTTTGTAATCGTTCTTTACAACACAGCACATTCTGCATTTGATGGCAGTTTATTCAATAAACCATTGGTACAAATTAAACTGCACACAAAATGGGAAAAATATCCATACCTCGCCATTCCAAGACTGGAAAAGTTCAATGGAACAATCAGAACATCAAGCCGGGAAAAGGGATGCGTACCCAGCAGATTGTATGCAGCAGAGAGACACTGAGGAAGCAGGTGGAGTAAAATCTTTTTGCAGGATTCCTTAAGGTACAGAGGAGCAAAGACACGATGAGGAATAATAACCTGAGTAGAGGTGGTAGGATCTTGGAAACGACAAGGATATGGCGTATGACCGCAAGCCTTTTCTAATAACCTGGCAGAGACAAATAATAAGTCACTGAATTTTGATTGTTTTAATAAGTTATGAGCACTTGAAGATAATTCAGCAAAAATTGACCAAGATGTTTGGGTTACTGTATGTATTGTATGTATGTTCATGCAACCTTAACATGGAAACATTTGGATCAGAGGACAATTCTTTTTCTTTAACAATCTTTTTTTAATCAACTATATATAGAATTCAGAATCCCAACAAGGTAAGAAAAATGTGGTTATGGTAACTTGCTTGAAATTAATGCTAGTAGCTCTACAGGAATTTCCTGCTTTACAGCCACTTTCCAAATATTGTTATCTTTTGTCTCCCCATCATCTCTTTATTTAAGAAAGACCTGCAATTTAGGCAGTGAAATAATGTTAATGCCCTAATCATGTAATCGTTCTTTACAACACAGCACATTCTGCATTTGATTGCAGTTTATTCAATAAACCATTGGTAGACAAATTAAACTGCACACGAACTGGGAAAAATATCCAAACCTCGCCATTCCAAGACTGGAAAAGTTCAATGGAACAATCAGAACATCAAGCCAGGAAAAGGGATGCATACCCAGCAGATTGTACACAGCAGAGAGACACTGAGGAGGCAGGTGGAGTACATGAGGGCTCTGTAGAGTTTAGGTGTTCAACTTTCACATTATGCAGCTAAAGTAAATCACATAAAAAGGCATGCTCATATTCAAAGAACCCTTTCTTTCTGCATAAGCAACACACCCTTGCCCATCCTCATTCAGTGGACTAATTTCTCTTGTAGTTTTCTTCTGCTTTGATTAAACATGTTCTTCTACTGTTCCTTGACTACGATGATTCATTTTCTTTTATAATAGAAGAAATTGAATATTCTGTAAAGTACATATTTTTCAGCTGTAATCACCAACCTGACATCCGCTTTTGAGGACAGCCCATCCTCCTTCGGAACATCAGTTTTGTAACTTTTTCTTTTAACTTCTGCCCAACATCCAACAGCAACAGTAAAGGTGGATGCTGGCATTGGCATTGTCACATAATAAAACCAATTTAATATACCTAAGGAGAAAAACATGTACAGTATGTTATCCATCTCATTTGCTCACCATTTGTTAAATCTAAAAACGTTTTCCACAATTCAGTTAAAGCCTGAAATACAGACTTGTTTTTGTTTTAATGTTTCATTTTAATGTTTTAATTGGATAGTGGCCCAATCCAATTAAGGTTTACAACAGATAAAAGGTTACCCAGAGTGGAACTAGGAGTGCAAGATCTCCCTCTCCTGCAATCTCCACCTGCTTTGCAGACGCTGAAGATCTGCTCTGGAGTATTATGAGACCTCCTAGATCAGAATTTGGAAATATAGAGGGTGGTAAAGTGGTAAATCAGGAGAAATTCTTATGTGAGTGGATTTCTGCTTTGTGATATGAGATTTCACAGAATTTTTAAATGGCGACACTTCTTGCCTAATTTATTTGATATGTAACATGGCAGTGAAAATACTGAGTGTAATACAGTGTTGTATGAATGGATGACCACCATATGAAATGGATTTTTCCTTGCCCCATCCAGCTTTTGGAATCCCCAACTCCTTCCAAAAAGTCTGGGGAGGGAATGTGGAACGAAGTGGGAGAGGATAATCGTCATATTTAGCAAATTTGTACTAAATTGAGTGCCCTCTGAATAGAAAAGCAGTATATAATTGGAGTATGTATGTGTGCATCTCCACTTAATTTAAGGAGATTCACCACTTCCTTTGCAAATGGGTAAAACATATCTTATAGTGTTCAGTACATTGGAGGAGTACATGCAGCTTCAATGAGGAAGAGAAGAGAAAAAGCCTTGCCATCCACTTGTGCAGAGTTGGGTATCTCCATTAAGCAAAATTATCAAGGTGGGATTAACCTTTGTATGAACACACTTACACCCATTTTAAGAGCCTTGCTTCTGCAATATTGATCCAGTATACTCGATTTTATACTGAACTACAATAAAATAAATGTTCTGTAACAACTTCCTTTATTTTGTTTTTATGTAACTATTATATAATGTAATGTAATTATTCAACAAGCTTCTTCTGTTCCATTGTATTCTGTGTATTTTATGTATGCTGGCTTTGTACAGGAGTTGCAGGTTATATTCCATCTTTACCCATAAACATCTTCAGCAGTGATATAAAATAAATTTGCCATATATTTCTATGGGACTGGAATGGCAAGATTTGACAAAATGCACTCCACTCATAGCACAGATAACACCTGTGAGCAGAAGCACATGCTTTAAGATGTTGCAGACAGCTGCTATGTAACATGCTCCCATGCACTCCAAAGCCCCTTCTAGAGATTGAATCCAAAGCGCAACCCAGGCTAATGGACTTTTGTGATGGACCCAATTATATTTTTGGAGTTGATTTCAAATGCAAATCTATGGAAATACCGCAGTACAGCCATTCTAGTATTGTACGCATTGGATGATGAGTGGAGCACAGTGGCTTATCTTTAAGCCTCAATCCCTGCATAATTAATAATCAGTTATCTGACAGGGTTATTAGAAGGAACTCTGTCTATGTATGTGAACAGTTTTGAACAGTCTAAAACTAGTACTGCATATTGAGAGCAGCCACTGTGTCTGTGAGTACATACAAAGGACCATGCCATGCTCTTGTCGCCCACCATCCACTGATATGTTCAAGGAAATACAGTCAGCGTAGGGAGGGAGGGAGGGAGGGAGGGAACAAGGCCCTTCATTGGGATAGGAAAGGTCTTTTCTCCTACCATAAACAGTTGAACAACTGAATTGTTGGCAACTGGTGGGCTTCCTCACTGCCCCCCCCCCCATCTAAATTAATAGATACTCTGTTCATGACATTTCAGATCCCTTTCTGTGGTCTCACACTGGGAAAAAACACTCAGGGAAGAGACAAAAAATGGACAAAAGAAGAAAGGGGAGCCCTACAGCAGCCATTTTGTGGTCATATGCAAGGCACATGATTAAAAAGAAAAATCTGTCAAGTGTGCCTTTGGGACTAAAATGGTTCCAGGCCTCTACAAATCTAAAGAACTATCTAAATGATGATTACTTTAGATGTCTTTCTACTGAACCATTGCTTATTTTTTCTAGGCACTATATTACAGCTATCATGCTCATCAGTATTAGAAAATTTCAAGCTATCTGTATATCCCATGTAGCATTTTTAATCATGTATAACTTTTTCCCTGAAATTATACAAAACAAAAATATTTGAATATTCTTCTCGTCAGTCTCCTTTATCTCCAGCTACACTGTTTCCAAAAACCTGCAAGAAATAAGCTAAAATAAAATTATTTTCTTCCTCTTTACTTCTGTTTTTCTCTTTTCTTCCTCTTTGCCTTTCTGTCCAGAACGTTAAATTCACTATCTTACTACATCTATTGGGACCTTGTGAGGCTCCCGTGGATACAGCACCACCTAGGGTAGAAAAGTATAGATACAGATATAGATATAGATACATATTTTTATGGAAGAAGTGCATATTTCCACGTGGCGCTGAAATGGTCCAACAAAAATGTAGAAACCCATAAAATGTTAGTTTACAATGTATTTTTTCTGTTAAAAATTAGAAGTGAATTGCTTCCCATGAATATGCTGTATTAATAATTTGGGTAGCAATCAGTTCTCACCATCACTTGTACATGAAAATTTGCACATAAATAACAGGGAGAAAATTCCAAACTATTCACAAACTATGCAAATTATATCATCTGAAGCAACACTGTATTTATAAATTTATTTTTTATAGTAATTTTATTAAACATTACAATTAAAAAGATAAAACTAATACAAAAAAAAAAGAAGAGAAAGAAAAAAGAGAAAGTGCAGAAAAGAAAAAAGAAAGAAAAAGAGAAGAGAAAGAAAAAATAAGAATATAGTAAAGAAAAAGAAAATATATAAAGAAATGACTTCTCCCTTCATCACAAGTATAAACAATTTTAGTAACTTATCACCTTCTCTTAAAATACAACAAATGATCTCTTCTTCCCATATCTCATCTCTTACCTATAAACAAATCCTTAAAACCTCATCATACAGTCTTGATCAGCAAAAGTTCATTACCAGAGATGACAACATATCTATTTTAACCTTGACCAAATAAACCAACTTTATACTCATTCCTTTTACTTTTAACAACCTTGATCTTTAATCCCTTCAAATAATGTCCTAGAACTTGATTTATTTTCATTTTTGCTTCATTCCTTCTCACAAAATTCTTCAAAACTTTAACAAATCTCTTTTGTAAATCCAATATACTGTAGGAAAGTTACTCAGATCACTCTTTTAGTTTGTTATTTGTATATCCCTTTTAATTATTCATGGGCCTCGTGTGGCGCAGAGTGGTAGGCAGCAGTATTACAACCAAAAACTCTCCCCACAACCCAGAGTTCGATCCCAGAGGAAGTTGGATTCTCTCTCGGGCAGCCGGCTCAGGTCAACTCAGCCTTCCATCCTTCCAAGGTCGGTAAAATGAGTACCCAGCTTGCTGGGGAAGGTGACGACTGGGGAAGGCAATGGCAAGCCACCCCGCTATAGTCTGCCATGAAAATGTCGCGAAAGCGGTGTCCCTCCAAAGGATCAGACATGACTCGATGCTCACACAGGTGACCTTTCACCTTTAATTATTCAGATGCTAAAAAAAAAGCTTGTTGCTTCAAAGGTTCCTAATAGCTGAAAAGCAATTAACAAGCAATTTTCAAAAGAGCTTAAAAAAGGAACTATGTGAACCCAGTGTCCTTTGAAAAGGAACTGACCACGGTTTGGGCTAAGATGGTGCTCCCTTGTCTCCCAGAGCAATAAATCTGCCAGAGACTGCTGTCTTGCGATCTCCTCATGAGAAGCGAATACCTGGAGTGCTTGTGGGCAAACCCAAGTCCTCTCCTTGTCTGGAGAGGAATCGTGAAGAGCCGGTCCACTCACCAGCTCTTCATTCCACTATGGTCATCAGCTCTGCTCTGAGTTTGCCATTTCTTCCCTGGAAGTCCCCTGTATCTATAAATTTAGAATGTTATGTTAGGTTAATTATGCAAGAATAAGTTGCATCTCACGTTCTCACTGAAAACCCACTCAGATTTTAATTGTATTATTGGGTTGTTCTATTTGTTTATTTTTTTCCTCTTATCTCCTTCAGAATGTGGGTGGGGTTTTGTTTTGGGTTTTTTTTTTGGTATCTCAATTGTATTTCAATTTACTTCTTGTTCCCTGCCTTGAGAACTGATACATTGAGAAGGGCATAAATTGCCTTTTAAAATTAATTAATATATTTTAATGTATTGTCTTACATATAAGAGAAACCCAGCTTTATATTATTTCTACTGCATTGCAATTAATTTAATCAATTTTAAAATCCATTATCTAAAAAGCCTAAAGACTGAAAGAGAAATGATAGTTGATAGGTATTTTAACCCACATGTTTGTCAAATCTCAGTTCAGAGGTTTTTCCTCATACTTCCTGAATCTATCAAGGGAATCTGACATGAAAGATTTTTAAATTTTGAAGGAGCAAATAACCTCTTGATGATTTGCCTAGAACTATTCAACAGGTTTCCAACAGACTTTTCAACAGATTTTTTTTAATGTCAATTAATATGAAGCTGGGGAAAAACAACAGATGCTCTAAAAACTGTAAATCCCCAAATCTGAAGGAAAAAAAGATTTTTGAAGTTGTGTCAATTAACATGTATGTGGAGAAAATATTACTGGGCTGAAAGATTGTGCCTGCAGAAAGAGCTGGAAAGAGTCAAGGATAAACTGACCACCAGTGGAAACCGCTGCAGTGAAAATGCTTCCTCCAAAAGAACATTTTTTTCCGGAAATTCCAGTTCACCTCTGAAGTTCCCATCTGGGTGGACTACCATTGAAGCATGTCCACAGATACTGAGTAGCCAAGTAGTCCAAAGCACACACATACACACGGTTCTCAAGTACTTGCTCTGGGAAATCCAGCCTCACTTTCTGTCCACAAGGTTGTCAAATGTCTAAAAGGCTATCATATGCAAGCAGGAGCTTTCTCTATTGAAAGCGAGGGCATGACTATGGGTGGAAATGAAAGGAAAGGAGATTCAGACTGAATATTAAGAGGAATTTCTTGATGGAAAGAGCAGTTGAGCATTTGAACACTTGTGGACTCCCATCCTCTTCGGATTTATAAATGGAGTCTGGATGGCTACCCATCAGGCATGATTTAATGGATTCCTGCACAGAGCAAGGGATTAGATTAAGATATCTATGGGATTTCTTCTACTTCATATATTTTATGATTACAAAAATGTACAACATTCTCCTTCCTAAATCTCAAATAGATGGTACATTCTCATCATGTTATTCCCTTGCAGGGTAAGCAGTGGTATACAAAGTGCAGAAGGAATAAGAAACTGTAACCCAGAAGGGTTATGACATGGCCTTAAGAAAAACGACTTCCATTGGTTTCAGGCGTCATGCTAGGTTGCAGTTAACAAAAACAGAAGCTAAAACTTCAAAATTCCTCCTCACGGAGGAAGAGAGGAAAAGAGAAAGCAAGCAAGGGAAACAGTGAAATGTCTAAAGTCACAAAGATTCATTCTTACAACACTAAATCACTGTTTAGAGCAGAAGTCTTACAGCGCTCCACAGCTGACTTGCTACAGCCTGAGCTTGGCTGACACGTAGAAGCAGAGCAGCAGCTAAGGACCTTCCCTAAGAAGAAAACACCTGCCTCTCCAGCCAGATAAGGCAGGTTAAGGAGTGGCTGCCTGCTTAGCCCTGCACTGAGGTGTGGTCACCTCTTGGACAGGGCCCAGTCAGCTCCCTGGGGCTAGCGAAGGGCTACAGAATGTCAGTGGCAGGAGGAGCACATATTCCCCCTTTGAAGCTGCCTGATGCCTTTAAATTCCCATTTGGCAACTTCCCTTTATCTGCCCCAACAGAGAGTTGGGGGGAGTATAAGGTAGGCAAGGTAAGGCCAGTATTGCACAGGGTCTCCTTGTTCTCTGAAGCCATTAGTCAGGGTGCAACAGAATGGCTGTTTTGGAAACGGAGGCAGAGGAGAGAAGAAGCAGAGATGGTGGTGTAGCTCAGCAAACTCCAATGAACTTGGCTAGGAGGGGAGTGTGCCTCTCAGTGAAAAGGAGAGGGGGATATTGTCCCTACCCAGTGGGAGGAACAAGGATGCACTCCTGGTGTGCTTTCCACCAGCCAAGCTCTGCTGCCTGGGGTCACAGGGAAGAAGTTGCTGCTCTCTCCCCTGAGCTCTTCCATGCTCATTGCTGAGGAGCTGTATTAGCACTGGGGGTGGGGGTGGGATCAGCATAGCTCTGGTCTACCCCTTCCACTAAATTTCTTATGTGCTATATATCTCAAAGAGGAGGGTCCTGGTTTGTGCCCTAAGCTGGCCACTTTCCATCCATGACAGTCTGCTCAACTAGATGAGGTTAGGCTCAAATCTTAAGCTTGATTCAATGCTTCCCCATTAAAAGCCAAATGCCAATTGCTTTTTTTCTGTGTGAAATAATGTATCATTTTTTAGCCTGGTTTTTATTAAAAGTAATCTGAATTTGAGCTACATTTGCAGAAAATTGAAGACAAAACATGATTATTATTTTTTTTTAAAAAGAGAACTGCCAGAGTCATTTTTATTGCTTGGAAGAACTGAAAATAATGTTGAGGCATAGTTGTCATTTCAGAGCACATAAATCCTGCCAAGTTTCAGATTATTAGGTTTAAGTTTTTTATGTTTATTCAGCAACAACCAAAACAAATATTGATGTTCTGCTTTAGAACAAGTGTTGCCAGATAAGTGGTCAAACTGAAATGGCAAAAAACCTCTGATTTGCAGAATTAAAAAAAATGCATGTTTCATGGTATATCATGATACTATTCATACTATTCAAACATTTCTTAATGTTTGATTTGTTAGAGACTTTAATATCATAGATGAAAAGGTTTCAGGCTCTTGAGCTAACAAACTAGTCCTCAGCAGGCCTCTCGTGAGCATTTGAGTTTGGACCCTTGGTTCAGAGATATGTTTGAATGCTGCCCAGTTTGCAAGTCAGATTTGCTTAAAAGGAACACACATATTCTGGGTGAAGCTAAGAATCTGCAGTAAAGAGAGGCAACTACCTTAAATTGTTACTTTAATTTTTTTTAAAAAATTACTCTATGACTTACGAATATTAAAAAATTTTTAATGTAGTCATCCAACAGTAAAAGCTGCCAAACAGAAAGACACAATATTTATAAAGTTAAAAAAACTGATGGAAATCTGTTTTATGGAAAATCAGAAAATACCTAAAAAATGAAATTCAATTCAGCAACAAAAATCAATAGTTTAAAGCATCATCAATGCCTTGGAAAAAAGTGAAATACACTGAAATACTGATCAGCAATAACTTACAGAAAAGCAACTATCAAATTTACACATAAAAGTGATATGCAAACAATTGATCTAAATAAATATGTTTGCTTTTTAATTAAGTTGCATCAATTGTTCCATTTTGGCAATGAAGATTTTGAAGTGGCGGACAGCTTCCACCTTTTAGGATCAACTATCAGCAGTAAAGGAACCAGCACTTAAGAAATATGCCACAGACTAGCATTTGGTAGAGTAACCAAAAAGGCCTTGGAAAAGATATCCAGATGCTGGAATGGGACTAAACCTGCAAAGATCAGAATTGTGCAGGCAATGGTCTTCCCCATGACACTTAATAGAAATGAAAGTTGGACTTTAACAAAGCAGGATAAAAACAGCATTGATACTTTTGAACGTTGGCATTAGAGAAGATTCCTGAGAATACTACAGATAGCCAAAAAAACAAACCAAAGCATCTTTGAACAAATCAACCCAAAGTTCTCACTTAAGGCACAAATTCTTGTAAGGAAGGAATAATTTCTAACATAGCTTGGTGTTGTCATCCTCACTGTACCAAATTTCAATACAGTAATCTTTCCATCTTTGTTTGATATTGGAATCAGTTACTATCTGTCCATTGATGCCCTCATACCAATTTGAGCTTGGAACTTCCTTCTGAGTCTGGAGATCTTTTGGAAGATTATCTTTGTTTTTCCATGTCTGTTTCCATCTTTGACATCTTTACAGATGTCATGTAATGCTGCTTCTTTTCTCTTCTAACAGCTGTCTGAAATTCTTTCTTTTGGGAGTCTCTAATGGCCTTTAGGGACATAGCCGGATGCGAGGCTCTCTTTGTGAAGCAGGATCACAGGGATCAGTTGGGCTTCCTGCTTGCCTACCTTCCTCCCTGTGGGGTGACAGTGGCCTTGCCTGACCTCCTGGACTCTGTGGTGGAGTTGGCAGTGGAGTTCCCCAGGCTTATGGTTCTGGGAAACTTTAACCTGTTTTCTCTGGGCCCAGAGTCAGAGGTGGCCTGGGAGTTCATGGCCACCATGACAGCCATGGACCTGGCCCATCTCACAAGGGGGTCATACATTGGATCTGGTCTTTGACTTGGGGCAGTGGCAAGGTGATCTGGGGTTAGGGGACATTAACATCAGTCCCTTGCGATGGACAGATCACTCCCTCTTGGCCCTGGAGTTCTCTGTAGCTGCCTCCCACTGCAGGGAGATTGGGCCTATTCAGTCAGTCCGCCCCAGGCAACCTATGGACCCAGTAGGGCTTCAAAGGGGGCTTGGTGTTATTCCTGAGGATCTGGTGCACAATTTGACTGAGACTTTAGTTGTGGCCTGGAATGAGCACACAATGAAGGCCCTGGATTGGACTGCACCTGTGCGGACTCTCTATGATCATGGATCCTGTCATGAGCAGGAGGGGGCCCCTATCCAGGGGGGAAAACACATGCATAGTAGCAAGGAATTGAGCAGTCATTCGAAGAGACACAGAACAGACCCGCCTTGACTTTTGGGGTTTATCTGTCTGAGTTTTCCCACGCTTCTTCAGTTTGTTAGGATTTTCTATCTTATGTAGCAGTAATAAAACACTAGAGACTTATTCCTCATCTCAGCGTGGTTCCTGCCTGTTAGGACATCAATCCTAACAAACTCCTACTCCCATTGAAAGAGGGAGGAAAGAAAAAAAAATGGGGGGGGGGAATGTCTTCGGAAAACCAGGAAATTTGGCAAGCCATTCAACAACTGGCAGCAGCCCTGCAACAACACCAGCAACAAGTAGATTTCCAGATCAACACATTACAAGCAGCTATGCTACAGCAGTTACAACAACCAGCTCCGATTATCCCACAACCGGTGCCAGCAGCAGCAGCAGCAGCAGCAGCAGCAGCAGCAGCAGCAGCAGCAGCTCTACCAGTAGTCTTGAGATCCCAGGGCAGTTTACCAGAGAAGCTTGGAGGGGGAGATGGACTCTCATGAGACTTTGGAGGGAGGAAGGAACTCTGGAGAGGAGGGGGCTGAAATGGAATGTAAATCTGGAGGGGAAGGTGATGTCATGAGCACTGATGGTGAGCAGGAGGGGGCCCCTATCCAGGGGGGAAAATGCATGCATAGTAGTGAGGAATTGAGCAGTCATTCAAAGAGACACAGAACAGACCTGCCTTGACTTTTGGGGTTTATCTGTATGGGTTTTCTCACGCTTCTTCAGTTTGTTAGGATTTTCTATCTAATGTAGCAGTAATAAAACACTAGAGACTTATTCCTTGTCTTAGCGTGGTTCCTGCCTTTTAGGACAGATCCTTTATGACTCCTTGGTTTTTGGTTGGGCTCAAGGAAATGAAACAATACAAGAGATGCCTAGAGTGCCACTGGAGGAAGACAACGGATGAAGCCAACCTAGCACAGGTATGAGCCTTTATTAGGACTTACCTTGTGGTGTTAAGAGTGACGAAGTGTGCTTACCTCTCTGCTTTTATTGTGTCCACAGATGGCTGGCCAGCAGCCCTGGGAGGAGGCCAGGTGAGCCCTTGCAGGATTACTGCGAGGACTATTCTAGGCATCTGTTGGACAAAGTCACTTGACTTCATTTGGAATTGGACTCTGGCTGGGCAGATCCAGTGGAAGTGACTTGGGCACATCCTAGCTTGGTTATCTGGGAAGAGTTCAAGCCGTCCAATCCTGAGGAAATGGACAGGGTCCTTACTGCTCTGAGCAATGCCACCTGTAGTCTGGACCCATGCCCTTCCTGGCTGGTTAAGGCCTCCCAGGAGGTGGTATGCGGTTGGGTCCAAGTGGTGGCAAATGCCCCCTTGCAAGAGGGGGTAGTTCCACCAGCCTTGAAAGAGGTGCTGGTTTGCCCCCTCCTCAAGGGGCTATCCTTGGACCATACGGTTTTGGATAACTTCTGTCCAGTCTCTAGTCTTCTCTTTTTAGGGAAGGTTGATGAGAGCGTGCTGACCTCCCAGGTACAGAGGGCCTTGGATGAAGCGGATTGTCTGGACCCTTTTCAGTCAGGATTCAGGCCTGGCTATAGTACCAAGAGAGCACTGATCACATTTGTAGATGACCTTTGGAAGGGTTGGGATGTGGGTGATGTGGTCCATCCCGGCCCTTCTGGTTCTCTCAGTGGCTTTTGATACCATCAACTATGGTATGTCATGCGCTGCCTGCCTCTGAATAATACTCAGACACTGGTTCGTGGATCAGGCTCTGATTTATTCACCGCGCAGTTACAGCGTTGGAAGAAAAGAGCTGAGAGTGACAGGAGCGCGCCGGTGCGGGGTTTAAATACCCCGCGCCGGTCAGCGCCCCCTCACTCGCGGTCACGTCACCCCCCTTTGTCCAATACGTTGCCCTGCCGGTGGGTGAGGGGTTCCGGGATCGCCCATCATCAGGTTTTCTATTCCTCTGCTGATTGCTGTCAGCTGGGCGATCTCCGTTGTATTGGCGCTGATGGCTTGGGTGTGCTCCGTGATCCGTTTAGTTATTGTTTGTTGGCCGTTAGTCGTTGTGGGTTGATGGCTACTTATCTTGACCCCTTCACCTATTTCCTTGCCATTGTCATGTGTGCCATTGCGCTGATGACTTCAGCTCAACGGCACTCATGACATACTGCCCCCTTTCCGAATAGTGTCCCCCCCCGGTTTTCTGGGTTTTTTTTTTTTTTTTTTTCCGGTGGAGCTGTCAAAATGGCACTTTTTTTTTTTTTTTTCCAAAATTCCCGCCGGAGTAGTTGTCGCCCCTCCCTTTGCTCCTCCCTCTACCACGTGCCTTCCCAGGGTGTGTCCATGGTGCGCATGCTCGGGTCCTGTCCTGGCGTGCGCATGCTCCAGCCACACCCTGTTTGTTTGGCTCAGTTCGGCGAGGAGAGAGGCGTGGCTGGTCGGGTGCTTATCAGCTCCAGGTAGGGCCCTTCTTTTTTCTCATTTAAAGTGCGTCGCCTTTGTTGTATCTCCTGGGCGTTGCCCCCAGGTTGCCCTGTTGACTTGCTTGCCACTCCCCCGCGGCCGGGGGGGCGGGGGGAGGGTGCTGGCGAACGCTTGTCACCACCCCGTGGGCCCGGGGCGGGGGGAGTGAGTCCCGGGGGGGGGGAGGTCCACCCAAGTCGCGGGCTTGGGGGGGCCCTTTCCCTTGGGGCACGGGAGGCGGGGGGGGCCTGCGGGGGGGGGTTTGGCTTGCTGACCTTTGTTGTGGTTTGTCGGGGTATGCCCGGTGAAATGCTCTGGTCAGGTCAGGCGCGTTAACGTTGTGCGCCGCCACCCATTCCGGGTGGGGGAAGTGTTTCCACCTGACCAGATAGTGTAGAGTTCCTCGTTGCTTGCGGGAGTCGAGAATGTCCCTTATCTCGAAGTGGTGTTGCCCGTCGATCATCACCGGTGCGGGCTGTGGCGTGCTTGGGTGCCATCGGGAGGTGGTTGCCGGTTTCAGGAGGCTGGTGTGGAACACCGGGTGGAGTCTCCGTAGGTTGTGTGGCAGGTCCAAGCGTATTGCTACCGGGTTCACTATTTGCGTGACTCGGAACGGCCCGATGTACTTAGGCCCCAGTTTTTTCGAGGGTTGGGTTGACTTTAGGAACTTGGTGGATAGGTAGGCCATATCCCCCGCTTGGAACGTCGGTTGTTGGCGCCGGTGCTTGTCAGCCTGCTCTTTGTAGGCTGCCTGTGCATCCTTCAGCGCCGCCGTGATTACTGGCCATGCTTCCGCGATCTTCCGTCCCCAGTCGCTAGCGTCCACCTGGGGTTCCGGGGGTTGAGGTAGCTCCGGTATGGGGACGAAGTCGCGCCCCGAGACTACTTCAAACGGAGTTTTCCCCGTGCTCGTGTGGACGGCGTTGTTGTATGCGACTTCGGCGAACGGGAGCAGTTCAGCCCAGTCGTCTTGGTGGTAGTTAGTATATGATCGTATGAATTGCTCCAAGGTGGCATTAAGAACCTCTGTGGCTCCGTCCGTCTGGGGGTGCCAAGCCGTAGATAGGGCCTGTTGGGTCCCCGTCAGCTTTAGGAAGGCCCGCCAGAATTTGGAGGTGAACTGTGTGCCCCTGTCGGTCACCACACGTGCGGGACATCTGTGTAGCCTGTACACGTGGATGAGGAAGAGTTTGGCTAGCTGTTGTGAGGATGGGACCGACGTGCAGGGGATGAAGTGGGCCTGCTTTGAGAAGTAGTCCTTCACCACCCAAATGGCCGTTTTCTTCTGGCTGGGTGGGAGGTCCACTATAAAATCCATAGAGATTTCCTCCCATGGGCGGGAGGGTTCTGCCACCCGTTGTAATAGCCCCGCGGGTTTTCCTGGTGCCCGTTTGGCCCTAGCGCACGTTGGGCAGGACGCTACGTAGGTTTTTACGTCTCGCCTGAGCGCGGGCCACCAGAATTGACGCCGTGTTAGGTGTAGGGTCTTGAGGAACCCAAAGTGTCCCGCTTGTTTGGCGTCGTGTGACCTATGCAAGATCGCCTGGCGTTGCGAGTCCGGGACGTAGATTCTGCCTTCCCCCCATGCCAGGTCCTGTGCCATCGTTACCTTGTCGGGGTTTGCCAGGAACCAGGGGTCGGTTTTGAGGGCGGCGGCGAGGTCCGTGCGCATTCCCCCTGGTAGTTGCGGTTGGCTTCTTCCGGTCGCCGGTTGTCCCGCCGTCGGCTGCGCCGTAGAGTCGAGCTGCCTCCGCGCGCCGCTTCGGGTGGTCACGGCCATCCCCAGTTGCGAGGCGGATAGGACCGTCCCAATGGTGTCTGGGGCGGGCTCTTCGTCTTGGGGCAGTCGGGAGAGGGCGTCGGCCAGGAAGTTCTTTTTGCCCGGCATGAACTTCAGCTGGAAATTAAAGCGGCTGAAGAATTGGGCCCATCGGACCTGTTTTGGGCTAAGGCGTCTAGGCGTTCGTAGGGCCTCGAGGTTCCGGTGGTCAGTCCAGACCTCGAATGGTTGGGTGGCTCCCTCGAGTAGGTGTCGCCATGTCTCTAGCGCTGATTTCACCGCGAAGGCTTCTTTCTCCCAGACGTGCCATCGCCTTTCTGTCTCGGAGAACTTCCTTGACAGGTAGGCGCATGGTTTCAGGAGTCCCGTGGGGTCTTTCTGTAGCAGGATGGCTCCCAGGGAGAAGTCTGAGGCGTCGGCTTGGACCACGAACGGCCGTTCTGGGTCCGGGTGCGCGAGGATTGGCTCCGTAGTGAACAGCGCTTTCAGCTTGTTGAATGCGGTCTGGCACGCGGGAGTCCAATTCAGCACTGTGCCTGGGTTCTTGGCGCGTCGGGTGTCCCCCACCCCTTTGGTTTTGAGGAGGTCCGTTAGGGGGAGGGCTATCTCTGCGAACCCCCGGGCGAATGACCTGTAAAAATTCGCGAATCCGAGGAAGCTCTGTAGTTGGCGTCTGTTGCGGGGGCGCTCCCAGTTTAGCACCGCTTCGACTTTTGCGGGGTCCATTTCGATGCCGTCCCCGGAGATTCGGTACCCCAGATAGTCTAGGCGCTCTTTGTGAAACTCGCACTTTGTAGGCTTGGCATAGAGCTGCGCCCTTCTGAGCTTGTCGAGGACTTGCCTGACTAGGGTCACATGTTCCTCGTGCGTTTTTGTGTAAATAAGGACGTCGTCGATGTAGACCAGGACCCCTTTGAACAGATGTTCATGCAGTACCTCATTGATGAGCTGCATGAACACCCCAGGGGCCCCCGCGAGTCCGAAGGGCAGTACTTTGTACTGGAAGGCGCCTAGGGGGCAGTTGAACGCCGTCTTCCATTCGTCCCCCTCCCTGATTCGGATGCGATAGTACGCCTCGCGAAGGTCCAGTTTGGAAAAGACTTTGCCCGTGGACAGGTGGGCGAGCATGTCCTTCACCAGGGGTAAGGGGTATTTGTTGGACAGGGAAGCCGCGTTTAGGCCCCGGTAGTCGGTGCAGAGCCGTAGGGTCCCGTCTTTCTTCTCCCGGAATAAGACGGGGGCTCCGACCGGTGAGCATGCTGGCTCTATGAATCCCCTGTCTAGGTTTTTATCGATGAACTCCCGGAGGGTTGCCATCTCCTTCGGGGTCATCGAATAGATCTTTGGTCTAGGTAAGGGGACGTCGGGCAGTAGGTCGATCCGGCAATCCGTCTTGCGGTGGGGGGGTAGTTGGTCAGCTTCTGCCTCTCCGAAGACCTCGGAGAAGTCGGCGTATTGTTCTGGTAGGTCTGCTGTGGTAGCGGCGTTGTCTTGTGTGGTCGCCTCCGCTCGTCCTACCGTGGGGTTGGTTCTGCCCGCTGGAACTGGTGCTCGATACTCGCCGTCGCCGAATGTGAAGGTGCGGGTCTCCCAGTTGATCCGCGGGTTGTTTGTTGCGAGCCATGGCATCCCCAGGACTGCAATGGGCCGTCCGATGTGAGTGACGACGAACGATGTGCGCTCGGTGTGAGTGCCCATTTGCAGGGTGACCGGCTCGGTTTGTAGCGTGGCTGGTTTCCCTCCCGCTGTGGAGCCGTCCAGCTGGTGGAATGCCAGCGGCGTGGGGAGGGGGAAGCAGCGGAGGTCGAGTTTGGCGACTAGGTCGGGGTGGATGAGGTTTTTTGAGCACCCCGAGTCCACTAGTGCCGCGGCCGTGGTGGCTCCGTTGCCGGCAGAGAGTTTGATTGCTGCCATTATTACGGGGCTTTCGTCGTTCCGTCGAGGTGGTCCGCGCTGCTGTCCCACCGCCTGCCTCGCCACGCGTTTCAGGGCAGGCGGGGAGCTTTTCCCGCCGGCTGGTCGGGGTCTGCGTTATCCTCTTCCCCCCAGTAAGCGTCCCAGCCTTCCTCTGGTGTTGCTGTGGCCACGGTCATTCGGCGGTGAGGGGGCGGCCCCAGGTTGGGTGGTTTGGGGCTAATTTTCGGGGTGGGTTTGGGCGCACTGGTCGGCGGTCGGTTGGCGAAGCAATCCACCGTCTTGTGCCCTAATTTGCCACACCTCCCGCAGGGCTCTCGGTTGAATTTCTTTTTTGGGTATATGGGGCCGGCCATCCCCACGTGTGGTGCGGGTACCTTTTTTCCGGCATAGTTTGTGTCTTCCGTGGTTGTCGTGAGGAAGGTACGGTGCGCGTGTTCAGCTTTCCCCGCGAGGTGGATCCACCCATGTAGCGTTTCTGGGTCGTCGCGGTAGAGGGCCCATTGGAGAACGTCGCGGTTGAGCCCCCTTTTGAACATTTCCAGCAGGGTGGTCTCGGACCAGTCGCTGACCTTCCCCGCGAGGGCTTTGAACTCCAGGGCGTAGTCAGGGACCGTGCGTGTGCCCTGTTTAAGTCTTTGGAGTGCGCTTTTCGCCCTTACTTTGGCTAGGGGGTCTTCGAAGTAGTTTTTCATCTCATTGATGAAAGCAGGGAAGGTGGCGAGGGTGGGGGAGCTGGACTCGTACAGTTGGACGTACCAGTCCGCCGCCCTGTCTTGGAGTTTGATCGCCACGGCGGCGATCTTGTCGGCCTCGGAGTCGTAGGAGTGTCCGTGCCTCCCCATGAACTCCCTAGCGTTCGTGACGAAAAACGAGAGTTTCGTGGGGGTCCCATCGAAGAAGATGGGGAAGTCCTTTGGGGCCCGGGCGTTTTGTGCGGCCCCGCCTCTCGCTTCCCGGTGTGTGGTGTCGTCCGCCTGTGCCGTCTGCTGACCCTCCGCTGGCCCGTGGGGGTTCGGTGCTTCGCTCGGGGTGTGGGCTTGTGCGGGGACGTCGTTGGGTGGCGCGGGGGGCATAAGCGACTGGAGCATGGTCCGGAGTTCCGTCAGTTGAGCCCGCATGGCCGCGAGTTCAGCTCGTGCCTCCTCGTCCACAGCCCGCGCCGCCGCTGGGGCCGGTTCCGTTGGCGCGTCCTCGGGGGTGGGTTGCCGGCGGGGTTCATCGTCCCTCTGCCGCGGGTCCGCTTCCTCCGCCGTCTGCTGGGTGTCTCCGTCGTCCTCCTCCGTGTTGACCGCCATTGGGCTGTCGCTCCACGCCCGTTGCTGGGGTGCGATGTGGGGCGCGGGGTCCTCCGCTGGTTTCGGAAGTCGTGCTGCTCCCTCCCGCGGTCGGGTTGCCTCCGTCGCCATCTCCCCTTGGGGTTGGAGCTGAGGCTCGGGTCGGGTGGGGTGGGCGTCCATGGCTCCGGGAGTCCGCGGTGCCTCTGGCCTTGGTCGGTCCTCCTCTGTCTCTTGCCGCGCGGCTCGCCCTCCTTGCCCGCGCCGCTCCGGCCTCATCTTGCTGGTCTTCTCGCCGTCTACTCCTCCCGCGGCTCGTTGTAATCCGGTGGGGCTCGGCGAGGCTGAGTTTATGACTCTCAGCTTTATGTCATGCGCTGCCTGCCTCTGAATAATACTCAGACACTGGTTCGTGGATCAGGCTCTGATTTATTCACCGCGCAGTTACAGCGTTGGAAGAAAAGAGCTGAGAGTGACAGGAGCGCGCCGGTGCGGGGTTTAAATACCCCGCGCCGGTCAGCGCCCCCTCACTCGCGGTCACGTCACCCCCCTTTGTCCAATACGTTGCCCTGCCGGTGGGTGAGGGGTTCCGGGATCGCCCATCATCAGGTTTTCTATTCCTCTGCTGATTGCTGTCAGCTGGGCGATCTCCGTTGTATTGGCGCTGATGGCTTGGGTGTGCTCCGTGATCCGTTTAGTTATTGTTTGTTGGCCGTTAGTCGTTGTGGGTTGATGGCTACTTATCTTGACCCCTTCACCTATTTCCTTGCTATTGTCATGTGTGCCATTGCGCTGATGACTTCAGCTCAACGGCACTCATGACAGTATCTTGCTGGACTGGCTCAGGGGACTGGGAGTGTGGGGCACTATTTTGCAGTGGCTCTCCTTTCTCTGTGGCCAGTATAAGTCAGTGCTGGTGGTAGAGGTCTATATTATCAGTATGCTGATGATCCCCAATGATACATCTCTACCCCATGTCAGGCAAGTGATGCTGTTCAGGTGCTGGCTCAGGGCCTGGAGGCTGGAGGGGCCTGGAGGGGGAGAAACTTTATAGGGGCTGAAGATTCAGATTTGTTTATACTTCTGATGAAGTTAAGAAGTCACTTCTTTATATATTTCTTTTCTTTATCTTACTTTCTACTTTTTCTTCTTGTTTTTCTTTCTTTGCACTTTTTATTCTTTCTATTTCTCTTACTTTCTCTGAGTTTAGTTTGTATTTGTTTTACTACTGAAATAAAAATTATAAAGAAAAATATTGTAAGAAACTCTAAGATTGTATTCCTATGAATACAATTGTATTCTTTTGAATATTTGAATATTGAATATTGAATTGTATGAATACAATTGTATTCCTATGATGAGAGCCAATTTGGTGTAGTGGTTAAGGCATTGGGCTAGAAACCCAGAGACTGTGAGTTCCCAACCCTGCCTAGGCACAAAGCCAGTTGGATGACCTTAGGCCAGTTACTGTCTCTCAGCCCTAGGAAAGAGGCAATGGCAAACCACTTCTGAAAAACCTTGCCAAGAAAACTTCAGGGACTTGTCCAGGCAGTCTCTGAGAATCAGACACGATTGAATGGATTAAAAAAAAAGTCCTGTGATACTGGTAATGTCCAACTGAATTCACTAAGACTTATTTTTGAAAGACATATTTATAACAGTAAATCAGTGGAAATACGGCAGAGCTGATTGAGAGAATCAAGAAGTGCTAAAGAAATTAAGGGCACAAAGAATAAATACAGAAATACTCCCTTTAAAGTGCATATATTCTTCAGTGATTATGTCAATCTGCATCTGCGTGCATTTTTGTTGTCTGTATTTTCAACTTCAAATAAAAATAAAAGAAAATTCTATAGTGAAGCAGATTTCAATATGATAATGCAACCAACAGAAATAAGGTTAATTAACATAAAAATAATCTACAACAAATAGGATTTGCTGTACCAAAGTTCAAATAGTCAACCTGAAATGGTCCTCAATATGAAGTCTAATCCAATCCAAGTTCACACCAAGAAGGTGTATTCTAAGCCATAGCTGTTGTTGTTGTTGTTATTGTTATTATTATTATTTAATAAACATGCATACTACAGCATCCTACTCAATTTCTCATGTTTCTTGTATAAAAGAAGAGAAATGATTTTAGCCCATTTAGGGATATCGCAACCTCTTAATCCTAGCTCAGCACTCCAAGCACAACACTAACCTGTTCCACCCTTACTGCAAGAATGTAATTCCAACGCCACCAACAAACGTACTTTCATAAACATTTTAAATCAAGATTTCAGTTTATTAGAAGCTGTTATGGCATCTACAGAAACAGATTTCTATTATAAGTTTGTTTTGAATTAATCCACCTACGGTATGCATATTACTAATTCCTGAAAATCTTAGACAAGGATTCATGAGGAAAGAAAAAGTGATCAGAACAGAGGAGCTAAGCAAGGAAGAAAAATTTTAGAAGAATGAATATGAATGTAATGGTTCCAGATAGAGGTGGAGCTAGAATCTCATCGGGCTATATGGAAGTAATACTACATTGATACTAAAGCACTTTCCAAATGAATATTGGATCAGATATTAATATAGCAAATACATGCTGTACCTTTTTCAGATTTTGCTGGTTCTGCTGCATTCTCACCACTCATTAGAACAACAAAGCTTGCATCTGCTCGGACTGTAGCTTGCCATGTTGACATGGCAACAGGCGGTTCTTGGCATGGAAAAAGGGCCCTGTTGTTTATTGGAGATCCTACTGTATAAACACATGGTCTGTAGGGAACAGAAAAAGATAAGGAAGTAATGTGTACTATACAACTAATTACAAGAAAAACAAAGTTGCCAACAGGAGCAGAAATTCAAACTATTAGTACCACTCAATACATCTGGTCTCAATCTAGCCTGAAAAGAAAGGATCATACTGGAGGATATTCACTTCTTAAACCTTAAGTGAACTTCGTATAAATTCTGGCTTGCTCTTTGATATCTCTGGAGACCTAACAAGACAGAAAAATATTGTACTTGAACTTATATGAGGTTATTCTGCCCCAAATAGTATCATAGTCTGGTTTTGAAAAAATCTCCCTGAATTGATCGCAAATTTGTCATACCCAGGAAAAGCCTACCATGTGGAATCTGAATCTGTAGATCTAGTATTAATGCATGGTATAGCATTAGGAGGGTAGACTGTAGCAATCCTCAGGCCCATTTGTGACCTCTTTTCTTCTCCTCTGACATAGCAATAGGGAAATCAGAAGCTTTCATTTCCATTTAAGGATAACATATTATTTAAACATTTAATCCTAACTATGGTTGGTTAGATTTTAGTTTAGAAGTATTCAAAACTATCCTCTTGAAGTTGAACAGTGGAGAAAGGAAAAGGAGGCTGTAGGTAAATGCAAGGTTTGCTTTTATAATGCTAAGGTTAGCAACTGTAAACAAACCAATCCTATATCTATGTGGTGTTTTTTTCATAGAGATAAGGATAAGTTAAATCCCCAACTGTTCTTTGCTTTTCTCATAGTAACAACTGGCAGCTGTTCACTTCTGTCGTTAAAAAAAAAGGCTTGTACTTACGGACTACACTAGAATGATGGGTAGACTTTTTAGTGTTTGAGTAGCAGTAGATTGCTCCCCCATCCCATCCTTTCTACTGTGTCCTTAATTGTGGCAGAAAACTACTGTGTTCTCTGTAGGCACCACTGGCAATCATATCAGCCTTTGTCAGTATAGTTCCATCCCTTCTTTCATCTGCAGACCTTATTCTAGATTCGGGTTTTGGATTATCATTACCAACACTAGCTGGTAATTCTGAGAATGTAGCATCAACACGTTTGGAAGGTACCCAGTTCAGGATGGCTACCCCAAAAGACGACTACCAGAGACCAAGAACTGGTTGCTGTACATAAGTCAGCAAAAGCTCCTTGATCTAATTAACTTTTGGTCACATCCCTCTCCAGAGAGACTCTTTAAATCCCCAATAAGTAGTTTCATCCATTAAAACAAAATATTACATTAAATATTTAGTAAACTGCACAGCTTGATGACCTTTTCTTTCTGTCTTCTAAAGATTTTTATTGCAATAGCCCAGCAGGCCCTATCTTTTTATTATGATGTTTACTGAAGGGAGAGGAAGCACAGCCAGCCCACCTGTTACCTGACACATGCCATTATCCACTCCCACATAGAGATTTTAACAGCAGAACTAAAAATAATCACAAGAATGCCATAGAATATTTAAAATTATGGAAGCAATTGTCATGCTCCCTTTTCCAAGCTCCTCTCACAAATTTTAGGATAAAACGTATGGGCTATATTAGTCTATTTATATAAGAAACTGAAGAGACTATATGAGTTGGTTGCTTGTTCCAGAGCACTGACTCTGTTTTGCTGATGTATTTTAAACAAAGGTACTGTCACTCACAAAAGAATGGTAGTGGGAGAGGATGGTACTGATTGCTTTGGATTTACTGCTGTAAATATTTATGAACGCTATTCAAGTACACAATTGCAATCAGCACAGCTATCCTTATGCAATGCTTGGATTTGTTTAAATAAACCCCATAGTGGCATAACAATAGAACTACAATTTATGCTTGGTGTAGTACCTACAAAGCTAAGAATATCAAGAAGAAAGTACAGGTGTTATCTAGCTACTAAATGAATAACGTTGATGACAAATAGATATTTCTCCTATGTGTTGAATCCACTACCTGCCATAGTTATCTGTTTGGAACTATGGTTCGTTTGTTTTGGGGGATGAAATCATCTCGCTCATTAATATGCAAGTTGGATGGCTGATAGCAGCTAACAAAGACTACTACTCTACCCATATTTGTGGACCCAGGATGAAAAATAAGGGAGCAAAAGGCTTGTTCAGAATTCTCATTGTTTCTTATGGCCAGAACACTCAGATTCTCCATCATGGCACCTAAGATCTGGAACAGTCTCCCCTCAGTAATGATATCTTGTACACTGGCGAAAATTCTTTTTCAGAGAATCTTTGGGCAATGATTGTTTGAAATTGGCTGATCATCCTTGGTTTTGTATTTTATTATATTTTTATTTAGTTATCAGTATTGATACTGGTACTTTATTGTTGCTTTTTTTTTTGCATATTTGGGATTACTCTGCTGTGGATGGTTCATTGTAGCGCATGATTTATTGTATGCTGCCATGAGTCTGGAGGGAATCAACAGCACATAAATGTAATAAATAGTGGTAATAATAATAATAATTGCTTTGAGTTTTGTTTCAGCGGAACATGGAGCACTTTGTTCTATTGGAATACCGCTAACTCAAAAAGTTCCAGTGCAATGATTCAGGTAGGTAGGCTGTTCTGTTCTAAGCAAAAAAACTAATGCATTTCTCATTTCATGCATACCCCTTATTTATTTGCCACTTTCAGCCCCCAGAGCAGTCTAAAGCAATGGGAATCATATTATACTAATAGTATTCCTAAACAAGAGCTTTAGTGCAAAATGTAATAATAGTGCATATGAGAACATTAATATAAAAGTTGATACTTTCAGTTAACAGCATACCAACTTACTAGAATAGAACAAAAAATTACTTAACTATTAACAGTCCTCTATTATTTTATATCCCTACAATAGGAACTTAGAGTTTCTCTTTCTCACACTTTCCAACAATTATAGCAACTCATATAAGCTATAGGAAGAGAGCAGGTAAATGTAAAGTTGATGTAGAAGGCATCAGTTCCATATATCTTATCAAACTTCCTCAAAATAGGAGTGTCAGTTGGACCAAACTTATGCCTTTCTTCTTCCATAGCAGATTAGGCTGCATTTGGGACAGGAGCTGAGTTTTAAATCTCCACTGACATGGAAGAAGCCAAAAAGAAGGCACCGGAAAGACTGTAACAGCACACACATCAAGTGATAAAATGTACAGGCAAGATGTATTCCAAGTTACCTTCTACAGTAAAACTACATTTTAGGATCAGATGGTGATGAACGAAACAGAGGCAAACAAACAGGGCAGCACTGTGGCATAATGCAATTAACTAGTACAAGCATAGGAATTTTCCTCTGGTCGTTTTGGAAATACACTGGCCAATCTAAGCACAATGGAAGTCTAAAACAAATGACCATGTCTAAGCAGAGAATTATAACCATTTGGAAGTCCAAGATAACCCTAGCTTGAGCTAAGATATGGGGGTGGGGGTGGGGGTGGGGACATAATGTGAATCTGAAGAATGAAACAAATTGTCTTTTTTTCCCAGAGACTGAAGTAACAATTAAAATTCAGTACAATTATAATATATATACTATACACACACACACACAAGACCAAATGAGAAACTGCGATAGTTGATTTATAACCATATCTTAATGTGTCTTCAAAAGGGTAAACGTCATTGAAGAGAAATTTGTATCAGAACTGGGGAAAAGGCATCCCAGCTAGCCACAACGATAGAAATGCTGGCCTGCACACAATGACTTCATGATGTAAAGCCCACCCTTACATGCATACCAATATGTGACACAAATAAGTAAGTTGCAGGGTTTGCGTCATGATATTACGATGCCAGTTTCATCCCTTGCCTCCTCACTGCCCTCCTATGGACATCTACGGGTGGTTAAATCTTCCTCTCTTAAAACCATTTTCCCAATCTGAACTTCCTCATCTCACCTTGGAGTTGCTATCTGCCCATGAAGCAAATAGATGAGTACCACATGTAGACCTACAGTATACATTCTTATAGGACAAACAATATTGACATGGAGAGAAAATGTGCACAGAGGGAGAATCATCCAGATGTTTTTCTTGAGCACTGCTTTGACCCTTTAAGAGCATAAGGTCAGGTATCCCCTACAATCCTGTATAGCTGCACCCATATTTAGAAAAAGAGTAGATTATTTATATATCTAACAATCCAGGAATTGGGCAATTAAAATATAAAATGAATTTGTTCCTGACAAACTGTTTTATAATCTGTATTATATGGAAGCAATAGGAATCAAGTCAAGAGCTGGCAAATGAGTAGCCTGGATGCAATTAAAATGAGCAAGATAACAATAATGAAGTAGGCAAGAAGTGTGGTACATATATAGTGCATAAAATATACTGGCCTTTCTTGACTCAGAGCATGGGGGTGATGGTATGCCAACCCAACTAGAGGATATCATTCTGGTAGGCTAATATGCTATAAAATTTTATTTGGCATTGAAAAACAAAGCCCCACTGAAAGAATTAAAACATACAAAATTGCTCTCTCATTAAACAGTACAATTATATCCTGATCATTCAAACTTCCCATATGTTTTGCATTTACTACAACATAATTTTTAATGCAAGTTCCGGTATCCTTAAATATTTCATTTTTAAAAAAGTAAAGTGAAACTGCTTTAGAGAATGTTTGTCTGTGTCTTTTATCTAAACTGTACCACAATTTATTATCTTGAATATTTTGGATTAAGAAATGCATTTGTTTGATTCAGACTTATAGTGATACAATCCTCTAAGCTATCACAAGCTCTGAACTTTATCAGTTGTGCTACTCATTCATTTAAATTCATTATGAATGAGATCATCATTCATAATTCAGCTGTGTCCCATCTGGAACATAACACCAAAAGGTACCAAACACACTCAGGACTGCTGCTTACCTGTCACTTTGATCTGTAGTCCAGCTAAGTGATTGTCCTTCTGGCTTTGTTTTGTACCATATTCTTATGGCACGAGGGAAGTCCTTTGGCAGCTTGATCCCTGCTTTCCTGATTTCCAAGCTCCAAGTGTCTGTAATAAACAGAAGCTCACCACAAGCAGGTGCCTCGCTGCAATGCTTGTAATACTGAAGCTGTTCTCTCCAATGATTTGTGGGTAATGTCACAAGTTCATGCACAATTTGATTCCTAAGATTTCCAGGATCCTTAGAAGCATCCATTAACTTGGCAGAGCTTGTACATTTCTCAATGCCTGGAACAACAGCAACATCCACCTCCTCGACCTTTAACACAGATAAATCACAGCAGTCTAGGACCAGCAAAAAATCTTCACTCCCATGAATCTCAATGTCACAGCAGTTCTTTGAACTAGAAATCCCAGAAGCCTGTTCCCTGTTGCCATGGCTACCGTTTTTATCAGAAGTATCATTTTCACCTTTACCACAGACAGCAAAATCATTACATCCACTTTTAGTTGTGCAGGCACTTGCATCTGGCACAATAACTGAGCGGGCTTCAGGTGTCGCAACATGGCAAGCCTCATCAGACCAAGAAGGACTGGCTTCTTCCACCTGCTTACTGTCTCCTTTTCCATATCTTCTGACAGGTTCAAGGAAAAGAACTATGGTGCCTTCTATAACATGGTTTCTAAAATCCACATCCAGGTCTAAAACATAATGTTTTACCAACATGTGGTTAGTATTGGCCATCAATGGCAGATCATCTGTGGTGACACCTAGCTCCATCTTTGTATATGTCTTCTATGCAAATAAATCTTCCTGTTTCCTATACAGTCTCTGCAGCAGAAAAAATAGCATTTATTTATTTGTTTCTCACACTTCTGCACTGCTCATCTTGCAAGCGAGTCTGGGCAGTTTACAATTCAGTTAAAATAACAAGAGATTAAAATTATAAAAACAAGTACATCACAAAAAATATAAAAATAAAAAATAAAAATATTTAAAATTTATATAAAATATAAATTCCTCAGGGCCACATCATGGCACCAACCACCCCCATGATTGATTATCCCCCCTCCCACTTCAAGCGAGGTGGCAAAAACAGGTTTTCCCTCCCTTTCGGAAGGCTGGGAGAGTGGGGGCCTGCCTCACCCCTGGGGGTAACGCGTTCCACAGGTCAAGGTCCACAGCAGAGAAGGTCCTCTTCCTGGACCCTGCCAATTGACAATCTCTCATGGACAGGTCCGTAACATGACCTCTCTGCCTGACTGGGTGGGACGGGTCAATGTGATGGGGGTGAGGCGGTCCCTCAGGTAACCTGGCCCCATGCCATGTAGGGCTTTAAAGGTGATAACCGACACCTTGAATTGGACCCGGGAGCAAACCACCCAATGCAACTTGCGCAGCAAAGGTGTCATGAGTACTGATGGCGAGCAGGAGGGGGCCTCTATCCAGGGGGGAAAACGCATGCGTAGTACTGAGGAATTAAGCAGCCATTCAAAGAGACACAGATCAGACCCGCCTTAACTTTTGGGGTTTATCTGTCTGGGTTTTCCCACACTTCTTCAATTTGTTAGGATTTTCTGTCTTAGGTAGCAGTAATAAACACTAGAGACCTACTCCTCGTCTCAGTGTGATTCCTGACTGTTAGGACAAAAGGTGTTATATGCACCATCCTTGGGGCTCCTAAAACTGCTCGCATGGCTGCATTCTGAACCAGCTGTAGCTTCTGGCTGCTCTTCAAGAGTAGTCCTATGTAGAGCGCATTGTCTATACCAGAGATGACTAGGGCATAGGTGACTGACTGGAGGGCCTCCCGATCCAGGAAGGGGCGTAACTGGAGCACAACATGAAGTTGGGGAAAGACTTCCCTGACCACAGCTGCCACCTGCTCTTTGAGCAGGAGTCGTGAGTCCAGGAGAACCCCCAGGTTCCACACTGGATCTGTCTGATGCAGTGCCATCCCATCCAGAGCTAAAGATGGTAAGTTCCTGGATGCCAGGGAGCCCCCAACCCACAGCCACTCTATCTTACCAGGGCTCAGCTGAAGCCTGTTGTTCCCCATCCAGACCCCTACAGCCTCCAGGCACTGACAGAGGGTGATCACACCATCACTTAAGTGACCCAGGATGGAGATGTGTACTTGGGTATCATCAGCATATTGATGATACCTCATCCCATATGCCAAGTTTTCCACTTTTATAAAAACCTATTATATATAATAATACATGCAGCCTGCAAGTGTATAAAAAAAACCTAAAGTGTTGATTAAATGAGGGCTACAAAAGAGGGAGCAATGTACACTGGAATGTATTTTCAATGATAAATAATCCTTTTTAATATTAAAAAAACCAATATTATTTATTTATTTATCCAATTTGTCCCCACCCATCTCCTCTCATTGGGGGACTCTGGGCGGTTTACAATAATCAATTAAAACAACAATCATAAAATATACAGTATAAAATTACAATAATAAATAATATAAATAAGAGTAAAGATAAAAAGTCCAAGTGGCGAAAGAATCTAAAACAGTCCAAGTGTGGGAGGAGTGGTCTATAGCAGCCATCCCCATGTAGATCTATTCCCCTCTCCACCCCAAGCGAGGTGGCAGAACCAGGTCTTCAGACTCCACCGAAAGGCCAGGAGCAATGGGGCCAAACTCACCTCTGGAGGCAGCATGTTCCACAGGGCAGGAGCTAGTGCAGAGAAGACCCGCTTCCTAGACCCCGCCAAATGAAGTTGTCTTAGAGACGGGGTCCGCAGCATGCCCTCTCTGCACAATCGAGTGGGACAGGCTGATGTAATGGGGAAGAGGCGGTCCCTCAGGTAACCTGGCCCCATGCCATGTAGGGCTTTAAAGGTGATGACCAACACCTTGAATTGGACCCGGAAGCAAATTGGCACCCAATGCAGCTCGCGCAGCAGCGGTGTTATATGTGCCCTTCTAGGGGCACCGAAAACAGCTCGCACGGCTGCATTCTGGACCAGCTGAAGCTTCTGGATACTTTTCAAGGGTAGCCCCATGTAGAGTGCATTGCAATAGTCTATATGAGAGATAACAAGGGTATGAGTGACTGTTTGAAGGGCCTCCCAATCCAGGAAGGGGCGTAACTGGTGCACAGCACATAGCTGCACAAAGGCTCTCCTGGCCATGGCTGCCACCTGCTCTTTGAGCAGGAGCCGTGAGTCCAGGAGGACCCCCAAGTTATGCATCGGGTCTGTCTGGGGCAGTGCAACCCCATCCAGAACCAGAGATGTTAATGTCCCAGATACGGAAGAACCATTAACCCACAGCCACTCGGTCTTACCAGGGTTCAGTTGAAGCCTGTTGTTCCCCATCCAGGCCCCCACAGCCCCCAGACACTCGGAGAGGGTGGTCACGGCATCACCTTACTTCACCTGGGATGGACATATACAATTGAGTATCATCAGCATACTGATGATACCTCATCCCATGGTGACGGATGATCTCACCCAGCAGTTTCATGTAGATGTTAAAAAGGAGAGGGGAGAGTACTGATCCCTGTGGCACCCCACAAAGAAGGGGCCATGGGGCCAATCTCTCCTCCCCTATCAACACCGATTGGGACCGGCCCTGTCCTAACTGCCAGGAAACACGCTGAGTCAAGGAACTGATCTCTAATGTTTTATTGCTTGTACATAACAGGAATCCTAACAAACTGAAGAAGCATGGGAAAAACCCAGACATATAAACCCCAAAGGTTAAGGCGGTCCCGAACTGTGTCTCTTTGAATGGCTGACCAATTCCTCAGTGCTACGCATGCGCTTAACAGTCTGGATGGGAGCCCCCTGCTCGCCATCCTTACTCATGACAGGCCCTGGAGGAAGGAGGTGAACCAGCGTAAGACTACACCACCCACCCCTGACTCCCTGAGCCGCCCCAAAAGGATACCATGGTCGATGGTATTGAAAGCCGCTTGAGAGATCATGGAGAGTGAGAATGGATGCACTGCCACCATCCCGCTCCTGCCAGAGATCATCCATAAGTGCGACCAATGCCGTTTCTGTCCCATAACCGGGCCTGAAACCTGACTGAAAGGGGTCTAGATAATCCATTTCCTCCAGAACCCTCTGGAGCTGCAAAGTCACCACTTTCTCAACTACCTTCCCCAAAAAGGGAAGGTGGGAGACTGGATGAAAATTGTCCAGAACAGTAGGGTCCAGCGATGGCTTCTTGAGGAGGGGGTGCACCAATGCCTCTTTAAAGGTAGCTGGGAACATCCCCTCTCCCAAGGAAGTATTAACCATTGCATGGACCCAACCACATGTCACCTCCCGGGCTGCTTTTACTAGCCAGGAGTGGCACAGGTCTAAATGGCATGTGGTGGCATTTACTGTCTGCAGGGTCCTGTCCACTTCATCAGGTCCAACAGGATCAAACTGCTCCCAGATAACTGGGTAAGCCCGTTCCCCTGGTATCTCTCCAGACCAAGCCTCATGCCTGGAGTTTAACTTGGAGCGTATCTGAGCAATTTTGTCCTGCAGATGCTCGGCAAATTCCTCTGCATGGCCTTGTAGGTGGGTCACTGAGCCCACCTTCCCCAAAAGGGATCGAGTGATCTTAAACAGGGCCGTTGGGCGGCATTCTGTGGACTCAGTAAGAGCAGAGAAGTATTGATGCTTTGCCGCTTTTATCACCACAAGGTAGGCCTTAATAGCGGCTCTAACCTGTGTTCGGTCAAATTCAGTCTTTTTCTTCCTCCAGCGGCGCTCTAGGCGTCTCTTAATCCTCTTCAGAACCCTCAACTCCTCCGTAAACCACAGGGAGTACCGGGTTTGATTGGACAAAAGAGGCCATACAGGCACGATCCTGTCCAAGGCCCCAGCCACCGCCCTATTCCAGGCTGCAGCTAGGGCCTCCGCTGGACCGTGCAGCAGATCACCAGGTATAACCCCCAGTTCCCTCTGAAACCCTACCAGGTCCATCAGTCACCAGGGGCAGACCAATCGAATGGCTCCTGCCTCCCTGCAGAGTGGGGTGGCATAAGAGAATCTCAGGGCCACCAGGGCGTGATCTGACCTATTGATACCTCATCCCATATGCCAAGTTTTCCACTTTTATAAAAACCTATTATACACAATGATGCATGCAGCCCACAAGTGTATCAAAAAAAAAGTAAAGTGTTGATTTAAATAAGGCCTACAAAAGAGGGAGCAATGTATACTGGAATGTATTTTCAATGATAAATAATCCTTTTTAATATTAAAAAAAACCAATATTAAGTTTGTTATTCAGTAATTCATAACAAGACAACTGCAGAAAAATTAATTTTGCAAACAAAACTAATGTAATCTACATAGCTATCAGAAAACAAAATCAGTGAATCAGTACTATATTTCTGTATAATGTAATCAATTAAAAGAAAGAATCTTAAATAATATAGTAGAACCAACATAAATTTATTGCTAATTGTTGCTATGGCTGCTTGTCTAAATCTCAACAGGCGTATTTATTTATTTATCAAATTTTGTCACTGCCCATGTCCCCCAAAAGAGGGGTTCTGGGTGGTTTACAATAAAGCTGAAAAGATTAAAATACAATAAAAACAAGGTTGTCTTATTGTGTGTAATTTCTCACCTTAGAGTATGATTATGTGTGTTTGTGGTGTATGCCTTCAAGTCAGTCTTGACTCCTGGCAACTATATGGACAAGTCTATGCAGTTTCTTGGCAACATTTTCAGAAGTGGTCTCTCATTGCCTTCTGATTTTTTCTTTGAATGTAAATAGTAAGCATGACTGAAAGCTAAATGGCCTCAAATATATCCTATAAAAGAAAAATCACTGAATATACATTACCGTCTTGGATTAAACTTTTATGTAAGAATATTGTTTTATTGTATTTTAATTATTATTCTTGTTTTTATTGTAAACTGCCCAGAGTTGCTTCTTGAGTGAGATGGGTGGTGACTAAATTCGAAGTATAAACAAACAAACAAACAAATAAAGGACTTCCAGGGAAGCAACGGCAGACTGAAGATGGTTTTGCTTTCAGCAGAGCCAATGACTGTGGTGGAACAAGGAGCTGGCAAACTGATCAGTACCTTGAAATTCCTCTCTGAATAAAAAGGAGGACCTGGGATCGCCCATAAGTGCTCCATACAGATGCTCCCCACAAAGAGACCGTAAAGCAGCAGTCTTTGGAGGATTTTAGAACTCTAGGAGCCAAGGGAAAGTCAGCTTTGCCCAAGCCACGGTTCGGAGCCTTCAAATGGACACTGGGTTCACCCACTTCCTTTCTTAATCACTTCTGGAAATGGCTAACTAACTGCTTTTTGGATATTAAGAACCTTCAGAATGACAAGTTTTATCACACTGGATAATTCTTCTTTCATCTTTATCAAAAGAAGTTTCATGTAAGTTTAAGAACTAAAAAAAATATTTTGAAATTGTGATGGACTTCAATAGCACTGCTGGTTCTCAGGAAGGAGGGAGCACATTCCAAGGAAGGGAGCACGATAAGAGAAAACACAGTCCAGAGATGGAACGTGGGAAGACTAAGAGGTTCAGACCAGCCCTGCCCTAGGGCCTCCCAGGTTATTGTCCCCTTAGGTTAGGTAGAGTTGCTTTAGTCTGGCAAGATTCTGTCTAAATGGTGTGAGCAAATAAAGAACTGAAGTGGACTGATTCTCTTAAGTTCTTAGGCTGGGCCTGACAGAGATAAACAGCAAAAGGGTGATTAGGATGTTGATTTTGGAAAGTTTTAAATGGACTAAGGGGCCAGATGGATTGGAAATAAGATTTTGAAACTAATTATAAGAATCCTTCCTGTGGGTTCTTTAAAAACCTATTAAGTTATATGAAGATTTTGAATCTAAGTGTAAGAAATCTTCCCATGGGAAAATGTTGTGGATTAGAGAGAACGTGAGAAGAGGAGACTTTGAAGGCAACCATGATGAGCTAAAGGTTATAATTAAAGGAGAAGAGACCCACTAATACAGAATGGAGAAAAGTATTTTAACTTTGGAAGAATTCAAGGATCTTTGGCAATAATGCACTCAGAAATTTCTCTTAAGACTGTCTGCTACCATAAAAATTGGTTTAAAAGAGGAGATAGAAGAGGATACAGCTGAGAACCAGGCCATTTTGGGTATGGATGCAAAAATGACAAGATACAAGAATGATACGCAAAAAGATGTTACACAGGACTTACAAATGAAACTGGCTGATGTCTTAGAAACTAAAAGGGATACACAAATAATAAATCAGAAGAGTGACTTGGACAACTTTCTTATCTTGGACTTACAAAAGAGATGTGTTATACTCAGGACGGAATTCCTGAGGAAAGACAAAGAGAAAATGAAAAGAAATCAGCTTTTGGGACACTATTTAAAGGGAATAAACATCAAGATTTTTAAAAGCAGAAAGAAGGAATATAAAGTTGGCTTATTTGATCAAGGTTAAAAAAAATAAATGACGTTCTTTCTGGTAGCTCTTAATGGGCTTTTCTTGACCAGGACTGAATGACAAGGCTTTAAAGATTTGTTTAGAGGTAAGATCTGGGGAGATTTTTTTTGTTGTTGTTATTTTCAAAGAAAGTGATAAGCTATGGTGTTAAAGGAAAGGAAAGGATTACAAAGTTAGCTTATTTGATTAAAATATAGATGTTGTTCTTTCTGATATGTGTTAAACTTGTGAAGGAGTTTCTGAGAGGAAACAAAGAGAAAATAATAAAAAAACTTGTGGGACACTATTTTAAGGGATTAAAGATTGAAATTTTTAATTTGTTGCTGTTTCTGGTAGCTCTTAATGGATTTTTCTTGACTAAGTTTGAATGACAAGGCTTTAAAGATCTGTTTATAGAAAAGAGATAAGATATGGGAAGAAGAAAATTTTTTGTTGTATTTTTAGAGAAAATGATAAGTTACTGTGTTAAAAGTAAAGGAATATGAAACTGGTTTATTGTTTGAAGTTAAAATATATAAAATATTCATGTTATTTCTGGTAACTCTTAATGGACTTTTGCTGATTAATGATGATGCCTTATAATTTGTTTATAGATAAAAGATGAGATATGAGGAGAAGAGATCTTTGGTTGAAATGTTAAGATGGTAATAAGTTACTGAAATTGTTTATACTTGTCTTGATAAAGGGGGAAGTCATTTCTTTATGTATCTTTTTTCTTATTTTTTTTCTCTACCTTTCCCCCTTTTTTCCTTCTCTGCACTTTTCATTTTTTTACTTTTTACTTTTTTCTTAGTTTGTATTAGTTTTTTATCTTTGTATTTTTAAACTTTAATTAAAATTATTATACAAAAAAGAATATGCATTACATATCTTAAGTGATTACTTAAGATACATTCACATTATGGCTATGTTCTCATATTGTTAAATTACAAGAAAATGAGTCAATTTACCAGTAGGGAATTCTAAATATTCTTTTGAGATTGTACTTGAAGATTTTTGAAATTTATAGCTAACTATCCCTGATATATAATTCCTTTTAATAGTGAGAACCCCATTTACATCTGAATTAGAGATCTCTCACAAGAAAAAACAAAGGACTTTTCATTCAGTGTTAATGTTTACCTACCTAAGAGACAACAACTGTTGATGAAATTTACCCCACAATTAAAAAGAATTACTGAGCTACTGTCATCCACTAGTTTTTAACCAGTAGTGAATTCTTTTTTTGTCCTCTTATTAAGAAGAGCAAAAGGGAAGGGAAAGTGGAGTCTAGAAAAAAACAATACTGTATGATAGTCTATACCAGTGTTTCTCAACCTTGGCAACTTTAAGATATGTGGACTTCAACTCCCAAAATTCCTCAGCCAGCCAACTCCAATTCTGGGAGTTGAAGTCCACATATCTTAGTTGCCAAGGTTGAGAAACATTGGTCAATACTTACTAAATATCCTGAAACTGAATTCCCCATAATCCTTAATCAGTTTTTGGTTATGCTTTCTGGGGTTATAGGTATTTCAGTCCAACACATCCGAAGAATACCAGGTTAAGAAACACTGTCTTAGTATGACCTAGATTTTGAATATTCCTATACCTTGCTTCTCAAAATAAAGATTTGGAATTCAGATTTCACTAATTCTTTTTTAAAATCCAAACAATAATATAATTTTCTGTTACTGGGCTGATATCAGAACTTTGTTTAGAACTTAATCAGATAAAAATGTACTTTTAGGGACCAGCATACTCTACATTACTATACATTATGTTCCAGCTTGCCTGCAGTGAATCTGAACAAAAAGCAGATCATACGATTTTTGTAGTGGTTGGTGACTTTATTTTCAAATCACTACCAAATTGCAGGTGTTCCAGTTTTATAAATCAAATGTGTGGGAGTGAAGTATAGACCAGTGGAGCAACTGAAAATCATTTGTGAAAAGGAGATTCTTGGTTCCCCTTTCATTTCTTTCAGCCATTTTAAAGCCTAATTTTCAATATGCATCTAAGAAGCACGTGACATTTCACATTCCTATACTGCAATTATAACGCTATGTATTATGAACATGAGAGATTTCACGTTGCATACTTCAACAAGTAATCACAGAGCAGCAATTACTTGCAGAAAAAAAAAGAACATCAACGGCCTCAGAAACAAAAGGATCTCCACTGAAAATCCGTCCAGTAGAGAATTGATTAGTTACCAAAACTACGGAAATCCTTCAAAAAGAGGTGCTTCAGAACACTGCAAAACAAAGTCAAGTGGCTTTGAAAGCAAACAGTTGAGGGAAGCTTCCATAGTAGTAGCACAACTCTGCTTTCACAGTTTGAAAAAAGATACTGTACTTCATACGCATTCCCATTGAATTCAAAGGACTTCTTCCAAAGAATTTGTGCAGCCCTATTCCTTAGCATATCAATAAAGAAATGTATCCATGTCAACCAATGTTTTGCTATACTTCAGGAAGGGTGAGAAACTAACATTCTAAGCTCAAAGACACCTTTCCTACAGAGCACCACCATTTTAAGTTGGAAATAAAATAAGCTATAAACCTTGAGATCACTAAACTCAGCTATTAGTTCACACATCCTAGTATCTGTTTCTTTTCGCTTAGCCTCAGCTCTCTGAGCAAAGCATAATGGCTGGATTCACAGTTAATACAAGCCATATACCACTATTTATAATTGACAGTGGCTGAGTTCACACACTAATCCAAAACCACAGAAATGCATATATGGTAATACTTAGTAATCATATAAAGATATGACATGTAAACTTTCCATCCAATCATTTTAGAATTTTAGCAAGCATGGAAAATATATAAGGAATGCCAGCAGCCATCGATCCCCCATGTTCAAAACAAGAAGCCAAGAATGCAGACCACAGTGCCCACACTAGTTTTTACTGGCCATGGAAACCAGAGTGGGCTAAAACACACTGAAAGCATGTGTGCTCATTCAAGGACAGAGCATTCTGAAACACTGTAGCCAATCCTTTAAATTAAAGCCATGTGGGCATGACCTACAAGTATTTTGAAATACACACACAAAGACACATACAAATAAATATATATTTCAAGAATCCTCAGACTTGGAAAGCTTCAGTGTCTGTTTTACAAAGCTATGATCTATGTGCATGGGTAGTTTAATGCAATTAGTTCAGTTTTTCTAATAATTATCATCTACTATGAAAGACGCGGTGGCGCTGCGGGTTAAACCGCTGAGCTGCCGATCGGAAGGTCGGCGGTTCGAAACCGCGCGGCGGGGTGAGCTCCCGTTGCTCGTCCCAGCTCCTGCTCACCAAGCAGTTCGAAAACATGCAAATGTGAGTAGATGAATTGGTACCGCTTCGGCGGGAAGGTAACGGCGTTCCGAGTCGTCATGCTGGCCACATGACCCGGAAGTATCTATGACAACGCCGGCTCCAAGGCTTAGAAACGGAGATGAGCACCGCCCCCTAGAGTCGGATTCGACTGGACTTTACGTCAAGGGAAACCTTTACCTTTACCTTACTATGAAAGAATGAATACTAGAAAGCCGTATCTAGTTAGAATTGCATTATATTATTCATTTGATGAAAGCAAAATCTACTGGCAGTTAATTTTAAGAGAATGTGATCTTGTTAAATTGATCTAAGAGCAGGAAATGGATTGCAGTAATTCTATACCTTCCTTACTCCTTGATTCACACCTGCCAATGTTATGGAATATATTCATATGTATTGTCATTATAACAGATATTAACCATATTCAAAAATATAAGTGGAATACTGGTTTTACAAAGAATGCCAGATTCAGCATATAAATCAATAAAACATTTTAATATATTGCTAGATAATTATTTCATAAAATAATTATAAGCATTCATACAGATAAGAGGAAAGCTTCAAGATCCATTAAAACAGTTTAGCTATATTTTTGTCAGCCTATTCCAGCAGAGAGGGACGCGGTGGTGCTGCGGGTTAAACCGCTGAGCTGCCGATTGGAAGGTCAGCGGTTCGAAACCGCGCGGCGGGGTGAGCTCCCGTTGCTAGTCCCAGCTCCTGCTCACCTAGCAGTTCGAAAACATGCAAATGTGAGTAGATCAATAGGTACCGCTTCGGCAGGAAGGTAACGGCGTTCCGTGTCGTCATGCTGGCCACATGACCCGGAAGTGTCTCCGGACAACGCCGGCTCTAAGGCTTAGAAATGGAGATGAGCACCGCCCCCTAGAGTCGGACACGACTGGACTTTACGTCAAGGGAAACCTTTACCTTTACCTTATTCCAGCAGAAGGCTTAAAGTTATTTACACCATACATTATATGTTAAATCAAGGATTTTAAAAAAAGAATATATCTATATCTATATATTGCCCTTTTTAAATGCATACATGATGAAATAAAATCTAACTTAAAACATACATTAGCATTTTTATTTATTTAACTAGGCTTATAGACTGCTCCAGTAGTTGCTGATTCTGACTGGCCTATATACCCATCATCCATAAATAGGATTAAAGCAATAAGAATAAAAACTACCAATGTCTTTCCTGTATACCAGAGAATATCAAAACCCAGTTAAACACCACAGGAAGGAAAACCCTTATATTTTATCAGCCCCCATGACTGGCTGGAACAACAAGGTTTTAATAACCATTCTAAATCCCAACAGGACTGGAGCTAATTGAGCCTCAGGTGGAAAGCTACTTCAAAGAGGGAGAGGTAGCAACTGACAAAGTCTGCATCATTCACCACCACCGTGACCCAGCTTCCTGTCATCTCTCTGGAGGCTTTCAACAACCAGGAACCCCCAGCTACAGGTGTCACAGTAGATGCCACTGAGATTTCTGTCCACTTCCTCAGGATCTACAGGCTCAAACTCATCCCAGATAACTTGCAAAATGAAGTTTCCATCATTTAAAAAAGACTTACCAACTGGCATTCAATTTCAAAATAATCTGACTGATGTTGTATTTGGGATGCCTAGAAAACTCCATACAATTCTTCTGGCCCATACTTCACTAACAGGGCCCAGGTCATTTTGAATAGGCTGTTGGGCAGCACCCCATATTGCTTCTTTTAATGCCATAGAATAGATTCAAATATGAATTCTTTGTTTGATCAGAATTGCTTTTTATCCTCTGCCAGGGTTCCTCCAGGCATCTTTTCCATAGCTTAATGTCAGCCCACTAGATAGACCAGACCAGGAAATCAACCCCACAGGAAGACTAAAACTACTTTTATTGGGATTGGCTATAATAACAGAACCTTACAAGTCTCATTGTGCTGAACCTCCTCCTTATAGTTTAGTGAATCAGCTGCCTGAGTCGCTTCCCAATGTTATCTTGTTCTGGATTTTAAAAATGCTCAGGCCCTTTTACCTAGGCAATGGCTTCTGCATATCTCCATCAAGGTCATCTTCTTTACTCTCTACACTGAATCTCTCAGAGGTCCTTGATAAAGAGAGGATATCCCCAGGACTGATGGACAGGAAAAGGTCACTCAGGCACAATTCTGCCCAAGGCAATAGCTGTGTCTGTGTTCCAGCAGGCAACTAAAGCCTCTGCAGAACTGCTCACCAGGCCTCAGGAAATCCCCAAGTGTCCTCTAGCAACCAAGTAAATAGGTTCATCTTTCCTGCTGAGGCTGGCAGCACCAATAATCTTCAAGTGATCACAGAATTATCTGACCATGACAAGAAGTTAATGTCCCACCACCCTCAGACCATAGCATATCTGTCCCAGGACTAAAAGCAGATCAGGTGTTGCTGCACACTTGATTTGGGAGCTCATTGAGAAAGGTTCATGGGTGTCATGGTAGTCAGGAATGTCCAGGCCACCTCTGACTCCCTCCTTCAGGGGAGGCAAATTGAAGTCCCCCAGCACAATAAGCCTGGAGACTCCACCAACCAATAATGAGATCCAGCAGCCACGGCAGGGCTGCCACCACATAGGACGGGACAGTACAACAGCAACAGTGCAAACTTGTCCCTTGAGCCCAACTTTACAAACAAGGCCTCACATCTGGTTATCACTGGGACAGTGCCTCTGGTCTCCTGCAGAATTTTCACCCTACCTCTCCTGCCATATGCTTGCAACTCATGCTATACCTGAAACCTAGATGGAAACATTTCAGAGAGTGGAACACCCCCCCTCCTTGTCACCAATCAAGCCTTTCTAGATACAAGTCAGATCTGTCCTCATCCATGGACAAGGAGGAATTTATTGCAGGTGGATCTGGCATTAAACAGTAGCAGCTAGGGACCAAGGGCTTCAAGAATCTGGTAACCTGGCTCCTAGGCTGAGGACAGGAGATTGGAAATAGAAATTGAGGACAAGAGGCTAGACAGGGGGGTTGAAGATAGGAGGCCACGGGTGGCCTAATTATATGGACAAAGAATGTCAAAGGGATATGAGATTCCATCAAGCTTCAGCACAGAAAGAGACAGAATTGGGAATCAGGTCTACTCTACTGAAAGCCAAGTTCCATTTGATCTTCCCATTAGTACTATAAAATTAGATTCAAACAACATGCTTTGCTTAGCTGTGCTTTATGGAATAAACTGCTATTAGATTCACACAACATGTTAAAATATGAACCATTACTTACAAACTACATTGGCTGCATTCATACAACATGCTAAGTCAAAGCCAAAATAACTGCATTATGGTTCACACAATTGCTGTGTTCATATATTAACCAGTGTGTATTCAATTAACTCAATTTTCTGAGTTTGCACAATACCTTGAATTCTAAACTAATTACATGGGCTAGGATCCCATATGGCCTAGGTTAATAATGGAGATAGCTTGTCTGTGGTTCAGTGTATGGTGAGAACGCAATCAGTATGAAAATATATGTTAATACGTATGCACAGGACATGTAATCAACTCATCACCTCTTATTCCCTTTGTATAGCTACAGTAAACCCTAACCTAACCTGCTGCACTTCCCAGCGAGATTATTAGTGTAGAATATTGATGCACAAAGGGTACATTTCAGCTTAGAATGTAAAATGAATGTATTTTATTTTGTAAGCCACAGTTTATGGTTTAGCACATTGTGAACCTAGTCAACTATCATTTTTGCATAAGCAAGGTAAAGTTTTGTTTCAACATGCATTCAGCCCTTAGATTAGTCAAGTTTTAAGAGTGCCTATGATGTTTATTAATGGCTTTTGATAACATTACTTTAACTATCACTGAGCTTTTGTTTTAGTCTTTTGCACTTGATGCCACACCCAGAGCTCATTAGCATTAGAGCAAATTGTAAATAAATAAACAAATGTTCAACAATTGTAGATTACTAAGAAAATAATCATTTCAATCATTTGTTTTAATGATTTGTTGTAAACCGCCCAGAGGCCTCCGACGGGAGGAGATGGGCGGGGATAAATTAGATAGATAGATAGATAGATAGATAGATAGATAGATAGATAGATAGATAGATAGATAACCATTAGAGTTAGGTGTCATGGTTAAGGCATCAGGCTAGAAACTGGGAGACTTTGAGTTCTAGTCCTGCCTGAGGCACAAAGCCAGCTGGGTGACCTTGGGCCAGTCCCTCTCTCTAACCCTAGGAACAAGGCAATGGCAAGCCACTTCTGAAAGCCCTTGCCAAGACAACTGAAGGGACTTGTCCAGGCAGACTCTGAGAATCAGACATGATTGAACGGATTAAAAAAAAAAGCAAACCATTACTTGGTGCACTATATGAACCATGCCATTTATTTTGGAATTAGCACCACTTTGTTGCAGAAAAATATGGGTTGGCCCCTGGCTATCTGCAGGATGCATTCTCCCATTGGAATCTAGCCTAACCAGTTTGGGAGAAATATCAAGTGATCTCCCACTTTATGGAGGTGAGGGAGGTTGAGGTTTAGTGACACTAGTTTTTGTGGCTGCAGTGGTCCTTTGGAACAGCCTCCTAGAGAATATCAGGAGAGCTTCCATCCTGATTGCCTTTTAAAAGCTGCTCAGAACATTCTGGAGGGCATCTGGCCCTTGATTCCATCTTGGTTAGGTTATGGTTTGCTTTTGTTAATGTAATGGTTTTCTATGTTTTTGTTGGTTTGTGGAGTTTCTATTTATGCACTTTTATTGCATATTACTTCTTGTATTTTTCATTTTATAAACTGCTGAAAGTCCTTAGGGATTTGTGGCTCTATAGATGTGATTAATAAATAAATAAATAAATAACATACTAAACCTCATATCCATGCATATACCATCCAGCTGCCATTTGTCTCAAAATATTTTAAGAAAAAGAATAATTCCTGGAATGGCCCAGCTGAACTAGGTATTGATTCTACATTTGCTACTGCCACTATCATCCACCATTCCCTGATGGTAATTTTATAGGATTTGCAGGCCCAACCTTACTAATATTTAGATTGTAAGTTTATGGATAAGAGCTCTTTCCTTTTTCATATTTGTAGGTAAGCTATTCTGTAATCCTTTTTGGGTGCTTAATTAGAGAGATATGAATAATCTGCACTCAAAGGAAAGTGAATCCCTTCCAAAAAGTGGATGTGAAATTGAAAGTACCACTTTCCCTTCTCCAGGTGAGAATGGCTGAAACTACTGGAATGACACTCAAATGCAGGCAAAAAACCAGAAACCTCACAGAGAAGCTGAGAAGGCGTCAGTTTGACCAAAAATGTCTATATCATAAATGTGTTAGTCTTCATTAGGGCCATGATATCTGGACTGCAAAAATCCAGAAAACTCCTAGGTGGCAGAAAAGAGTGACAGGGAACACTAACTCTTTGCTGCCATCTAGTCAGTGATAGTGAGTAAATAGCAAACACTTTTTCTTTTCCTTCCCCTTCACAGCTGGGAAAGAACAGGATGAACTACCAGCCCAGAAGCCTTCAGATTCCTCCTCAGTCCTTTGCACTTCCCAGGCAAGCAGTGAGATATCTGGACAAGAAAAGAGTGGCTGCTTCTACTTCCTCCTTCTTGCTTGCCCACTTTTCTTCCCTTGGCAATGCTATATCATCCACTTATTTGCCTATGGTTTCTGCAACAGCTGCAATGGAGGGGATCTAGTGCAATTCCATTCTACTCAGTGATTACACAGAGGTAACAAATGCTCCTCTAAAGAGCACCAGAACATTTTACGTGTACTTTCTTCTACACATCACTGGAAGGTTGAGCTCACAAAATTTCAGGTACCCATAATCATTCTTTACTAAAGAACCCCAATTTTCTAGAAGCATACTATTATTCCTGAAACCTAAAGTAAAAACACATGCTGGGGTTTGCACCACACATGAGATTAACAGGGGACTGGTTGCTTTGTGGTTCCATGAGTGAAGAGGACATAGCCAATAAGAGTGTGTGTGTGTGAGCGAGAGAATGGGCAGATGGAGGGTATATGGCCAGTTCTTCACTCCCTGTTCCCTCTGCAGAGCCACAGTAAGCCCCCGTTCATCCAATGCATTGCCCAGAGAGAGAATCACGGAAGGCGGTGCACAAAGGTAAGTGAGCCTGTGGCAGCGAGAAGGCGGCCGCCAGGAGCTGCTGCTCCCTTGCTGCCCCTCTCTGGCTGGTTCAACCAATGGCCAAAATCCCCACCGCGAATTCAGGCAGGCGAGTAGAAGGCAGAACTGGCTGCTCTTGGCGTGGCAGAAGCCGGGTGGGAGCGAACAAAGACGGCTGATCGCACTTTTTCCACGGGCGGCATCGAGGTCTCTATACTCCCCATCCGGGTGCCCGGCTAAGAAAGTCTCGCACACGTCCCAGTCCGCCCCCTAAATTGACAAGCTGGGTTGGGAGGGGGGACAGAGACGGGGGCTCCTGTCTGAGTGGGTCAGCTCAAGAAGGTGGGGCAAGGGAGAAGAGGACAGCGGGTCCTCCCGAGTGAAATGGGGAAAGGGAATTATGGCCAGAATGAAAAGGGGGGCTGTCTCCAGCAGTATTTTTCCCCCTCTTCCAGTCGCTCCCCCCTTTTTACTGATGGAACCGGCCGGAGACCGCCCTATCACAAGAAGACCCCGCGCTACAACAATCCTCGGCGCGTGCCGTCCTTTACCTGGCGCACCACCTGCGACTTTTGGTTGTGTTTTTCACCCCGCTCGCCTACCGGTCCAGTGGCGAAGGCAGCGCTTGATGACGTCGAAGGATTAAGTCCCGCCCTCTCGGTATGTGACTCTGGGGGACGGCTCTACCTTCTAGCTTCTGCTCCCGGCGCGGTTGTAATTTCTTCAATTTCAACAGCCGAAATTGTTGAAGTTAATGAAGCAAGACCCAGATTTCTGTACTGGGTTAAAGACTGCTTTTTGTTCGGGGAATTCTGGTGACAGCTGGCTATTAAACTCTGAAAAATGGGAATCATACTTTCAGGAGAAACAACAAAGAATTCCGTGGCCACTTTAATAAAGGCTATTACAATCGCATAAACTTTTGGGGATCATAGTCTTTTTTTAAAAAAAATCTATATACAGTACTTTGTGCCCTTAAAAGTGCGTGAAATTTCAGATGTGACACTACAGTGTTGTGGCTTCCGCTTTTGTATACTAATAGCAAACTTAATCTTTGGCTGCCAGTCCTTAGGTGACCTAATAGTACTACACCCATACAAGAGAGAGGTATCAGCAGATGAAAGGGAACCCTAGCTTTTCAGAAGTGGGGAGAGAGTGAAAACTAAATGCCCAATTAAAAGATAATTATGAGTCTCTATTGAGCAGTGCTTCTCAACCTTGGCAACCTTAAGATGTGCGGACTTCAACTCCAAGAATTTCCTGGCCAGCCTTATAATATTATAATAATTTGGTAACTCTTATATTGGTAACTGAACTGTCCAAGAATCTCTATCATTCTGTGAGAAGAATTCAAGACCCCCCACTTTTCTGCCATATTGTCTTCCTCAGTTTCCTTCCATTGCTTCTCTTCCTTGACCTAGGTAGAAGGTTAAAAGTTACAAAATATAATGGGTTCAAGAGGATGCAAGAGATTAAAAATGTGTCAGGAAGCCTGTTTAGACAAAAGAATGCCTTCAGATTTAATCAGAGACCTTGTAAGACCAAAGGTTGCTCCTTCTTAGCAAAGCCCATCTAGGTAAACATTTTCCCCCAGCCAAACAGATCTGTCTGTCTGTCTGTCTATCAAATTTTATCACCACCCATCTCCCTCCCAAGGAGGGACTATGGGCAGTTTACAATAAAATAAAAATAAAATAAAAATTTTGTGATCATAATCCAATCACAAAAGATTCCTTCCAAGATGAACATTCCAAGCTGGTAGACAAAGCCACAGCCCAGCAGAGGGCCTGACCACAGACCACCTCCTCTTTGAACTCTGGTAAACTGCACTTTCCTAGAATTCCTAGAGAGTGCTCCCTGCCAAGAAACTGGCTAAGTGCGCTTTCTGAGAAGTTCTTAGGGGGTGGGAACACCTTTGCATAACAACAACCAACCTTTCCTGCATAAAGGGCTCCTGGGGGAAATACAAGTGTGGCCACCTCCAACTAGCAGACTCTGTACATGCTCTTGAAAAATAAAATTATCTCTGTTCAAGTGGTCGCCTAAGAACTTTCATTCCTGGCTCGGAACAGACCTGATAAGATTTCCTTCCAACAGTTCTTTCAGCTATTGTATTTGCAAAGATAAGCTTTTGAGAGAATGGGTCTCACAAAACCTCATCAGTAGAAATTCTCAAGATAGCCCTTCTTTATTTTTTGTCTTCATGTCAAATTGATTGGTTTCTTTCATTTTTAGTTTGCCTATCCCATAAATCATCAGAGGAAGCTGTAACATTTAGAAAAAGATAAATGGGTGCATTTACTTTAAAATTATACAATATATATATATATTGCAGATTCACTTTCCAGCTCTTGATTGCTTATGTCTACTTTCCCTCCCATTACTTTCTCAGCCTCCTCACAATCTCCCATGGCAACATCCACCCAAGTTTTCTTGCTCTGCCTTGCCCCCTTCTCTGGTGGAAGCATGGTAGACTGGTCTGCCTGATGCACTTCATTCCATCTTACACAAACACTTCCATTCCACTTGACTGGTGTGTTTTCTGGCAGGCATATCCCTCCTCCAGCCCCCAATCTCTGCCATATACAGCCACATCATATTGGCCTGCTTTTCTTTTGGATCCACTGCTGCAGTGTTTCTCAACCTTGCTGTCTGGGGAATTCTGGGAGTTGAAGTCCACACATCTGAAAGTGGCCAAGGTTGAGAAACACAGCAGTAGTGGAATGGTGAAATACTGGCCCTTCCTTCAGCCACTGAAATACTTCTCCTCCTCCTCCTCCTCCTCCTCCTCCTCCCTGGGTGAAACTGACAGAGTTCTGCTTAGGAAGAACTGTCCTTCCCTTTTTTCCATCAGTCCTCAAATGACATGCCACAGAAGGAAAAATAGTTTGTGCTAGCTTTCCTGCCATGACTGGAGGGGAAAAGAAGCAAGGAATCCACCAACCAGGAGTGTGTTAGCTGCAAATCCGGACAGAACAGCTGGCCATCGTGGTGGCCAAAGTGGAGAGAAGAGATGAAATCCAGGAAGAGATTTCTTAAGCTGGCTTCATTCCATCTGGTTTATGGATGGGAAACAAGCAACTAAATGTTGCAGTGCAGAAAAGCTCAAAGAGCAATTTGAAAGCAGATGCTTTTTTATGCTCGATTGTTTGCTGTTTGCCAAACATGGTTTGACAGTTCAAATGCTACAATCAAGGATGGGGGTGTTTTTCTATATATTGATCAATCAGTTGCACAAGCAATTATAATCCTCAAATTCACATGTTCTTTCCTTCTCTTAACTGACCATATTTTCCTTCTCCTACAAAGGTTCAAGATTTCCAGTTGTGTTTGAGAGCAAAGTGTGAAATGCTGCTGCAGGCAAACCAAGAAATTATAGTTTGTCAAGCCATAATTTGTTCTCAAGTCATCAATATAAACTTCAACACCTTCTTAGACTGTTGTTCTAATCTGTGTTGACACTGATGCTGTGGCTAGTCTCCTAATTTCCAATTTTTTTAAAGTCCAAGTGGCTGAAGGGGGTTTACTAGCTAATTAAAACAGGAACTACAACAAAAACTTGCAGTGCATTGGATTTGATTGCAGACAATGCAGAGATTGGTGAAGAACTAAACAAAATAAAACTGAGCAGTTTAAAGAGAAAAAATGAAGAAATACTATGGAGCAAACTAAGTTTTCCCACTTTAATGAAGCTTTTAACACCTAACACAAGACTGCATGATATAGTGGCTCAGCGGCTTTACCACATGCCTCTCTCGTCAACTGTTCTTTGAACTTCTTTGTTCAAAAGGAGTGAAATAGGGTGGTGGTATTTGGATGTCTCTCTGCTACTTCATCACACACAGCCCTCTTCACCAGTCTTTGATATATCAGCCTCCACACAAAACACTTGCAGAAAGCTGGAAAGTTTTGCCAGATGGTTAAACCCAGTGAGCTAGCCATTTGTCAAAACTTGCCACCTTTTCCATCCTTCATTAAGAAGAATGATTGACAGATGTTTCCCACCAGCTTGTCATCTTTGATGGAAGGGAAGTGAACCAAAGCCAAGAGAATCCACTAATTCTCTTGAAAACTTTGGAGAAGTTTTCCCAATGAGAGAAGTACAAGTGTATCTCAGAGTTTCTTATCCTTATGTAAAAAATAAGATAAGGTATAGTTGCTAGTAGATCATGAAAAATGGGCTATTTGAAAAGCACATCTTACATTTTGTTAGGTCATAACAATAGTAAGGTAGACATGGGGACTTAAGGTTGGAAAAATTATTTTGTTTAGTATTATGTTCCTCTGCAATTCTATCAGACATGAATGTTTTAGATCTTTGATCTGTTTATTTTACTTCGTAATCTTGTCTCTTTCATTTAATTTCTTAAGTAACACATATTTTTGTGCATTTTATTCAAATTATATCCTGTTCTCCCTTTTAGCTTTTCTTAAAATATTTTCAAGTACTTATTTGAACCCAGATTTGAATAATGAAATTGTTAAAAATTGTGACATAGATTAGTAGAAGAGAATTAAATGTCTATAAATGATATACATTTTTCAAAAGGCTCAGTGGTCAGATAATGTAAAGCTGCAAAATACAGGGAGGGCAAAATGTAAATTAGTTCATAACCTGTATGTTGTGCAAATCGAATAAAGTTGGACAGAAATATTAACAGCCTGGTCTTTCATCTTTGCTTGGCCATAGAAAAGAATCTATAACCTCGAATCTAAGAACCATATTAATATGAACATTAAAACATATACTTACAGTATATCTCATTTAAATTACTTGCAATTAAGCTAGTCATTGATTTCATTTGTATTAGGTGCAATCAACTTTATCTAGATTGGAATCCTTCACTATTATGCTCACTATGCTTCTAAATTCTGATCATACCATTCAATTTTTTCTTGTTCCTTGTACCCAACTGCTTCACATTCCAGATCTTATTCCAGATTTCCCCCCTCCCCCACATTTTGGCCATTATTCTGTTACTGAGTTGACCTGGGTCCAGTCTAAGCAAAACTTGTCACCTGAAGGGCCCTGTCCTTTCCTTGGTAGCCTTTTTTGTGTAGATAAGAATGTGAAACATATTCTAAAGGAAGACTCTGACTGCCACTTATAGCACAAACAGAGACACAGTGATGATGAATTGGTATCTCTCATCTTCCATTTATTGGGCTTCATTACTTAGGGAAGCTATACTTCCTGCTCGCTGCATGATTATAATTTTTGATCAACCACAGCCTGAATGGAATTGGAGTCTTAGAAAGACCACTCTGAACAATGTCAAACTGGCATTTTAGACAGCTGCAAGCAAAGAGCTGCAGATAAATGTTTTGACTAGAGAACAATTCAATTACTCATCCTGTGGTGATGGGAACTAAATTTGGCTAATGGCTTGTGATCTCATCTTAACTCTTCCCATGCTGCTTTCTCTTACAAACAAGCTGCCATAAAGCCTCAAAGGTATCCAGCACAGGAAGATAAAATATAATGCTCTATATTAAGGGTTAACAGGGCCCAAACAATAAGCAAGCCTCCTGTATTTCATCTGAGGCTTTACTGTAAAAATGAAGGCAATATTTGCAAAGAGATTTACCGTAGCTGTTTAAAATTTTATGACTGCTGATGCATTCCCAGGATGAACACAGATCAGCTAGGGATGTTCTTGGCATTTCATATCCTGACCTTTTGCTACCATAATGGTAGAAAACGAAAGAAAAACTGAATCAGCATCAGAGGCGGCATGTTTTGCCTAATTATGTTGTCTCTTATCCTTCATTTTTCACTTCTTGCTGAAAAATTAAATATGAATGTGACCAACCAGACATATTAGAATCTGTCAGTCATTGTATATGGTGTATGGATTTCTGTTTATCCCCACTCCCCTGTTCTCTGGCTTGTGTCAAAGATTTTCAGCATTACTTTATTTTACTGGCTGACATTAATAACTGGCTGTCACTTAGGAAAAGAAAACCAAGGAACAGCACATCACCATCTTGAAGTGGTGCTCTCCCTTCCACGCAGCCACAGGACATGGAATAAATTTATTTGAAAGATAGAACATGGGTTCTAGAGAGGTATTTTAAAACTTCTAGGAGCCAAGGAGTTTCTTTATCTATAACCAAAGGCATATCATTTAGACTTTAGGCCTTGCTGTTCGAGCAGCATATCTCCATGCCTTATCACCCATCCACCCAATTTCTGACATGCACTCAATTTCTACAACACCCTGCTAAGTCTGGGGTGTTGCTTCAGAGACAAAAGCATAAACCTTCCCTGGTTATGTGCGACTAATGTGGTTCTTTGGAACCTAACCATTATATTTTTTAAAAAAAATATTGACAAATACAAAGTTTAGCACAATTCTTAGGACTCAGCAATTTGCTGCTGAGCCCCATAGTACTTGCACAACCTTATATTTGTAATTTTTTTTAAATACACCATATGGCAATCTCCCTTAATCCTATTCTGCTGTAACATTCCTAGCAACTTTTAAGGGCTGATTCACACATCATTCACTCCCTTTGTTTTGCCTAAAACAATACTAACATTTATAACCCATGTCCATAAATAAGGGAGAATAATATACTTCCACTTCATGTGTTAACCTAAACAAGAGCTTCTATAGATTAGTATCACATAGAAAACCACTAATGTTGTATGTGTATAAACTGAACATTTAAATGTTACCATCAATCATATGAACACAAGCTGAGATTTTTCAAGTTATTAGAAGGGGAAATGAATGACTAACTGGTTGCTTAGTATTTGAAGTAAATATTTTGACTCCCAGTATGTTTAGGTATGTATAACTTCCAGGTGCATACCAAGAAGTTTGGAATTAAGACATTTAGGCCTTAAAGAACTTGAAAAGATTTGTTGAAGGAAACGTTAAGGTACATGCTAGGGTTGTTATATCATTATAACAGTCAGATTTATATCATATTTGTTTTATATGACAATGAGAATTAACATTTAATAGTTGCTTTCAACATTTTCGGTATTTTACTTATTTTGCTTTGGAAAAGTTTTATCTTCTTTCTCCCTGAAGTTAGTACAATAAAATAAATGATGTTCATAGAGACTTCTGCTTTCATTTTAGATTTTCCTGGAATAAAAATATATGGCATGTGTTATAATGAGACAAGCTCTGAAGAAGCTCATACATTATTTCTGTAAAAATGTTTTGACATATATTGCAAGACACAAAAATAAGACACACACACAAACACACACACAAACTAAGACACTGTCATGGTACCTACCGCCTAACAGCCTAACAAATCACCATAGTATTCAAGTCTATTTCATCAAATGCCACAGAAAAAGTATACTAAGAATCAATAACTAAATTTGCATATTATCAGAGCTTCTAATTTATCTCTTATTGTAATGCTTAAAGACATGGGCTAGCCTTACCACCAAGCAAAGTGAAGCAACTGATTGGGAATGTCATAAAATGATAGCATATTTTTTATTATTTAAGTGACTATTATTGTATTTTTACTGCAAGGAAGAAGGAAAGATACATGGGGAATTTTTGCTCAGATGCCAAAGTAACTTGATTCACAAATGGGGCAGGCAACAAAGTATCTTAGGCTATAGGTATCTCTTCGAGTTCTTGGATGGTTTTTTCCCCCCTCTTAACTCTGCTTTTTTTCTTTTTTTCTTTTTAAGGACTTGTCCTGAGTCCTTTATTTAAAGCTGGAAAATTGGTGTTTTACTACTGTAGAATATCTAATTCTGTGTATTTTTCAGAACCAGCATTACTTCTTCTTTTTTTAAAAAAAAATGATGTGTGATAACAGGCATAGGACAGTCTAGTGATGAAAAGAAAAAGGGTTAGCATGAAATGTTACATTTTGGGAAGAATCTTATTAGAATGAAGATAAATTATGTTCTATAATCTAGTAAAAAATGGAAAGTCACATATCTAGCTGTAACAGCACAACTATTCAGTGAAATATTGTAAATTACTTACTTTGGCATCAGGGGTACATTTTCTCCCATCTTTTTATATTTTTCTTTCATCCTTTCCTCCAATTCTGTTCTAATCAATTAAAGAAGATTAAAGCATCATTTTAAAAGGGCACAATATGAGCCATTTAACATGCTCAGGATTTTTTTTCCCCATAATTTTATTAAAGATTATATTATACAGATAAAACTAATGCAATAAAATGCTCAGAATTTGTAATGCCTCAAAAATTATTTTTGTTTCTATTCTACGTGAAGAAGTATATTCCTTCCCCAAGCAGTTGGCAAGGATGTTGCAAAGACTGGGCATTCTGAGCATATCAAAGCTTCTGATCAGTTTACATGTGCAACAGAATAAAGCGACTAAATCCAGCCTGAGATGGTAGACTGTACCATGTCATACAGAAATTTGGAGATTTGCCATTTAAAAACAATATTGTTCTTCCATATAAAACAAGCAAAACAGATGTCTCTTTAGTTATGAAAAGGTGCTAATCCAAATCACTGCCCACAATATATACAAAGAAGGATTAAAATGTATTGTTCCCAACAGCATTATGGAGTTGTACAGTCCATTCTATTTTTTCAGAACCCTCCTACCTCATTCATATATGTGCAGTGATTGCTGAGCCCCATAAACCATGCTCAACTTTATACTGCAATAGGATAAAACATCTTAAACTATTAATTAAACTTAACTACATTTGATTTATTTTATATAATTTATGTTCAGATGGTGATGATGATGATGATGATTATCCAAGGTTTTTTGGTATGGCAGCCAGCGTGCTAATAACTACTGGGATCACCACTGCCAGTTATGCCATAATCTTTCAACTTCGATTTTCAGATCTTGATACTTTGTGGTCTTCTCCAATTCTTTGACTTCTATTCTAGAAGACACATCAATTATCCACACTTTCTTCTTTTCAACCAAAGTTAAATCTGGTGTGTTATGCACCCAGACTTTATCAGCTTGTAATCAGAAATCCAACAGTATTTTAACCTGCTCATTTTCAACTACTTTTTCAACCATACTTCCCACCAATTTTTCATTACTGGCAAATGATAATTTTTACAGTCGTTCCAGTGAATCACTTTGGTGACTGTGTTATGTCATTGTTTATTATTATTATTGTTGTTGTTGTTGTTGTCTAATAATGCAGGCACACCTAACAGAACAGTATCAACTTGGCCTGTTTGTGCTTTTCTGTATGAAAGAGGAGAAAATCTCAAGGGAGCATTTAAAACATTGGGACTTCCACTAAAACAGGGTTCCTCAACCTTGGTAACTCTAAGCTGTGCGGACTTCAACTCCCAGAGTTCCCCAGCCAGCTTTGCTTGGGGGAGTTGAAGTCCACACAGCTTAGAGTTGCCAAGGTTGAGGAACCCTGCACTAAAGCACTCTGAAGCATGTATGTGTCACATGGCAGTTCCAAGACGTGCTGGGAGGGAACCTTCTACTTTGCAAAGGTCCTAGTGATGCAAATAGTAGCTAAAATTAATTCCTACAAGCATTTGTTCTGCCATAGATCCACAGGGAACAAACCCAAATTCTTTTTAATTCTTGAATAGGAGCACTCAACAGTACTGGGACAATTCACACCTGTTAAGTGATCATTAATCAAGTGATGCAAAAGCCAGGTTCTAGAGTTCTTTCAGATGGAGCCCACTCCTATGGGCTCTATCATATGCTATGGGACAAAATCTCAAACGGCCATAATCCATGAGTCACAGTTGAAAAGGGGGGTGGGAGTTAAAGCCATACGCTCAAGTCTGTTGAGATACGGATGTACTGTAGCTAAAGTTATTTTTAATATCATAAGGTATTTCCATACTGGTGACTTACTGCATCCCTGAAGTTATACAATGCCTGTCTAATTATTGTTTCCTGGGGACAATGATGGTTGGATGATTCTAAATGTCACCAGTGGGAAAATAATTTATAATACCACAAAATGTATCTGGGAATTTTCTTCCATACCTGCTCATAGGCCAAAACAAGTATGAAGATGGAAGTATGGGGATATATTACTATCTCCTTGCAAATGGTAGAAGAATAGGGAATGGAGAGAGAATTTAGTATATATATTTTTTACCGAATTGTAACTTTAATGTCTTTTTAAAAATACATGTGAGAAAGAATAAGGTGATTTTCACTGGGAATGAGACATAGGATAAAAGATAAAATCTCTTTCCTTTAACTTTGATTTTTTTTAGTGATGCATATAGTGTGTGTGTGTGTGTACAAGAAAGAGGGGGGATATATATAATTTTTTCCACTAAAAATCAAACTCAGCAGGAAGGAGATTTTATCTTTTACCGTCTATCAAAATGGTATATACAGTTTACCTTTTCTTAAGCTCTCAGAGCAGAGAGATGCAGGTATTACATTATGTCATGCCCTCAGTGTCAAGGGTTTTACATCACTTCTACCCATACACAGGAGCATGACATAATATAGCAATTGTATTTCTCTGCTCTGAGAGTGTAAGGGAAATTGGGCTGTATATACCATTCGGATAAATTCTATAAATCTCTTCCTGCACCTCTTGAGTGCCAGAACCTGGATAGCTACAAAAACAAATGCAATGTACTTAGTTATCTAAAGAACTCAAGTCCATGAGTTCAAGTCTCAGTAGAGAGTTTGAACACCACAGTGTAACATCTGGCTATGTATGTCTGATGATTCCTAATAAGGATAAAACTGGTTGCATAGTGCCTACCTCCTGGTGTATCTTTACCTTATGCCGCATTTTATCTTTTACCTTATGCCATTCATTCATCTGCATGTTCTTGTGTGTGTGTGTGTGTGTATGGCAAAAGTATGGAAGTGGTTAGCTATTGCCTTCTGTGATGATTTTTCAACTTCCCCGTCTAACTAAAAGCACTGGGGTTTCCTGGTGATCTCCCAGATTAAAACTGCTTAGCTTCTTTGATGAGCTAATGTTGCTAGGTGCTGCCATCTGCTGTAGAAATAGTTAAATTTCTCCCATATGCTAATACAAATTGTTCAACGTGCGCATCTGTTTAGAAAAATGTGAGACATATGTCTATGTATAATGCAAGAATGCCTTGGTGTGTGTGTGTGTGTGTGTTTGCATGCTTATGCACACTTTGTGCACAAAATATATTACAGCCCTTGACTAAGTCTCTCATGCTAATAGATGTATCTTGCTCCCTATGTAATGCTGGATCTTGAGCGGGATACAAAATATTACTGTCTTTAAAATGTGCAAAGATACTCTTCCTGTGTGCACATATATTTATAGCAAAATGTAATGATGGACACTTTGCTTATTATATTGGTAAATAAATGATAAAACAAAGGGAGCAATGGTATTACTTTTTCAGTCTTAAGAAGGCCACACCCATATTTGCTCTTTTCCATTCCTTTCCTGTCTATCTCTGAATTACAAAATAGTGCATTGTTAATCCTTCTTTATAATTTATACAGAAGTGATACAATGAAGATCAAGAAAACCACATGTTAAGTGTTTGTTGAGAAGTCAATTAATTTCCCCAGACTGCACATATTTTACTTATTTTTATTAATTTATTTTTAGATTTTTTTAATCCCACCTTTATTATTTTTATAAATAACTCAAGACAGGGAACATACCTAATATCCTTCCTCCTCCTTTTCCCCCCACAACAACCCTGTGAGGTGAGTTGGGCTGAGAGAGAGAGAGACCGGCCCAAGGTCACCCAGCCGGCTTTCAGGCCTAAGGCGGGTTACCATAACTCATAGAACTGGGATACACTGGAGAATCACACCGATGCAAAAGTTCTGTCCTAATTCACTCTGGCTTTTCAGTACTGAAGTTGTATTTGAGACTGCTGTTTATAGTTAAAGAGATTTTCAGGTTGGCTGAACTCCAAATAAAGAGATAGTTAATGAAATTTAAAAACAAATCGGGGAGATCAAGCATTCCAGAATTGTTTGGAAACAGGAAGGAAGGAAGGAAGGAAGGAAGGAAGGAAGGAAGGAAGGAAGGAAGGAAGGAAGGAAGGATAAAAGCCCTATGTGAAAATAGTATTTGGTTTATTTTTATTTTAAGAACATTATTAGGCATCGAGGGAATGGCTGGTGGCCAAAAAAGCACTCAAGTGTAGCTTTTTATTCCCCTTTTCCCTTTGTAGTTTGGCTTTTTTTTTCTCTTCAATTTTAGTCCTTAGTGGAAATGCTAAGAGACCAGGATGTATTACAATTATTTCTACTGTCTTTATTCCACTCTACTTCAGTTTTAAGAAGCAGAGTATTAAGCTGCTAGCTTAACTAGATTTATTCCAGAGATTTATTTCAAAGCACTCAGTTTTAGCCAGCACAAAACTTCTAATTCAGTATATATGTATGTAATGAATTAACACGTTTTGAATTATTGACCAAGATTTATTTCAAGAATGAAGCCAAGCCTGTGTATACATTAATATGCTTGCCATTTTGTATGCTTTCAATACTGTTAAAAGCATTTTGTACACGACTAAAAAGTCCACTCTAACCAAATTATATAAATATGCCATAACAATTTTCTTTTAACATTTACTTAAGAAATTAACTCTTTCTAACAAGTTCTAAATAGATTTAAATTTCTTGTTATCTGAACACGCTTGATCATCATGCAAAAGACTGCAAATATTGTTAAAAACAAGGCAGGCATGTGACATTCGCCTTTCATATAAAGCATTTCATCTACTTCTAATGGCAAAGCTAGGCAGCAAAGAAACCAGAGGCTCAATCCCATGCTTGCTTACTTAGAAATCAGTCTCATGGAATTCAGTGGATTTACTCCTTGATAATTGTTGCAGCCACATCTGAGAATGCCCAAATTGGGATACGCAATTGCAAAGATTTTGAAAAATTGGGGAGAAGAGAATTCACATATATTGTCCCAGCCTTTCTTGAGAAGCAGTTTAGTCATTATAATGTACTTGTATAATAGACTGTATTTAATGTTGCAGTACAGTTTCTATAAATTTCTCCCTTTCAGCATCTTAAATTAAACAGGAATAAGGAAAATGATAGTAATTCATTGCTGTTAATGGCCTTTTCATATTTCTGCATTCATATATATTCAGGTTATAAAGTAATCCCATCTATGTGTTCACTTTAGTAAAAAAAAAAAAAAGATGTCTAACCCAGCTTTTAGAACACATGGCCTACATGAGCTGGCTGTTTACAAGGTTAGAATTAAAAACTTCATAAGTATAACAAATATGTAGTTTATAATTTCAAAATATTCAGTGAACTACTAACAGCTAAAATCTTTCCAAAAGAATATAGCATATCAACCCAAATTTGAATAGGTATAAAAATATATTAAGTGTGCAATTCCCAGGAAGGGAATTCAAATGGTATGGGGCCACTACTGAAATATCTGTACCTGACTTTCTGGGTTCACACAATTCTGAACCTTAAACTAATCACTGTGAATAGGCTTGCATAATAGAGAAGGCTAAAATGTAGTTGGTTGGTTTGTGGTTCAATATATTAAGGTAACCATGCCGTTTCTCTTACCTACCAATCTAGCCACTTTGATGGATGGGCCAGAGTATGGGGCCTAAGATGCAGATCTTAACTATTGGATAGACTTATAGAGGTAAAGTCAGTCCTAAAACCTAAACCCTTTAGAGTTTAAAAGGCCAAAACCAGTAATTTAAATCAGTCCCTAAAACAACTAAACGACCACTGTAATTGGTGTAAAATTGGTGTAGCATTTTGTTCCTATATGAATTACAATTTCCAGTCTTCAAAGAAAAAGCCTTGTAAAATCCAGTTGAACTGAATATAAACAAACATGTTTATGTCAATAGTTCTCTTTCTTTAGACAATTTCCTGGTAGATATCTTCTAAACCAGCAGAATTAATAAAATTCCTGTAGAATGACGCCACTCAATGATTCTGCAGTATGATCCTTCTTATTTGTGAGTATATGTAACTGTACTCTCTGCTACTTATGCATTGAAATATTAGCACTGACAGTTGTTATATGTGGCCTATCTTTAAAGCAGATGCAATTTATCAATATATTTCTGTGGTTAAACTTGCCAAGGGTTATGAATGGTTTCCAATATTAACCAACATTTTTTTTAAAAAAAGTTTGATTTTATCTTTCCTTTATTTCTTCTGGAACCTTCTCAATAATCCTAGCAAACTGTATGCCATGCTTTCAAATTAGTAAGGCTGCTATTTATTTATTTATTTGTTGGATTTATACACTGCTTCAATCTAATTGACAATGAATAATAATAATAATAATAATAATAATTATTATTATTATTAAGAGTCCCCCCGTGAGGGGGAGATAGGTGGTGAATAAATATAAACAAATATAAATAAAATAATAATAATATAGAACTATAATAAAACTAAAACTTACATGGATGGCTCCAAGATCAGTTCTGAGATATCCTCCAGAAAAGCCAAGTCTTCAGTTTTCTGGAAGGCCACAGAATCAGGGGTCCTCCTTACCTTCAAGGGTAAGCTGTTCTATAGCAGGGAAGCCCATACAGAGAACTCCTTCCTTCATGTCCTCTCCTCTCATACCTTCTGGTTGGTGGGTCCCTAAACAAGTATTCTCTGATTGTCCAGGCTAACAGGGAAAAATGGTCTCTCAGATACTCGGCCCCAAACCATTAAGGGCTTTAATGTAGTGACCTGCATCTTGAATTGTATTCAGAAACGTATTGGTACCCATGCACTTCTCAAAGTTGCACTTCTCACAGCAGTGGTATAATGTGACAGTATTGAGGCTGACCACTAAGTGTGTGGACCATGGACCAGCTAAACTTTTTGGGTAGTCTTCAAAGGCAGCCATCCATCATCCATCCATCCATCCATCCATCCATCCATCCATCCATCCATCATCTATCACATTTATATGGCTGCCCAACTCAGATAACATGGCTACTCTGGGCAGCGTACCAAGAGAGAGGAGAAAAAGAGAAGGAGGCAGAGAGAATAATTGACTGACAAATACAAAAAAGTACACATAGCATTAAAACCTACTGAAGCAATGAAATGGTGATCAGAAGTAGAATATGCTGTAATTCTTCAGTTGGAAATCTCATCCTGGGGAATGAGAAGGCCTGCGGAAATTATGAGAGTGAGCAATGTGGCTTCTGTCCTGTGCTTGGCCCTGAATCCAGACTGGAGATTGAGATAATCTGTATCCTCCAGACCTTTGGTAACAGTAGTCCCACAGTTTATCTATAAATTCCACAAAAAGAGAAGGTGGGATTTAGGATGTTGTTCCACTGGGCTTCTTTAGGAGTGGAAGATAGCAACTCTTTCAGGGGTGCTGAATCTTCCCTTCTTCCAAAGAAAATGTGGGGGCGCGGAATCCACGTTTGCCCCGGGTGACACAGACACTAGTTGCGGGTCTGGGAGGCTGCACAACATGCCAAGCTTTGTTAGTATCAACCTTGGTTACGTTTTGCGGCTCAGTGTATGGTGAAACCCCGGCTCATTTGATGAGCTAATTCAATGGAGTATGTGAACCCAGAAAAATCGGTTCATCCAGTAACCAAGTTAAATATGTTGTAAGCACTTCTCACCACTTGGGATAGTAGATATAACGATGCATGGCTGGCTGGGGAATTCTGGGAGTTGAAGTCCACATATCTTAAAGTTGCCAAGGTTGGGAAACACTGTTCTGGGGGCTATGATTAGTCCTGTTCCGCTCTTCCCTCTTTCCCGCGTCCTTTCTCCGGGCGCGAACTCCCAACGATCAAAACGCTGCAACAGCAATTACTCTGCGAAAGCAGCGAAAGTTCCGTGCTCCCACTGCTCTGAATTGGGCGGCCAGGACGCGACAGTTCCCCACCACACTTCAGGATTGGGCGGCTAGGGGGAGGAGGCAGCGCTCCACTCCTCTCCTCTCACCCTTTGCCTGCCGGCGGAGTGGGCGCTAGTTCCGGGTAGTAAAAGAGGTGGGCGTGGGAGGTGTCGGGACTGCCTCCGCTGTCACCAATCGCTCCCTCCCCTTTCAAAAGGACGCGGATCGGCCACCGCTTCCTCCTGTTCCTCCTCCTCCTCCTCTTCCAGCGCCAACACCACAACTGTTGCCGCTGCTCTCGGTGTCATCATGACAGACCGATCCACTTTCGACACTAATGTGACCACGGTGACCCGGTTCGTGATGGAGGGAGGCAGGAAAGCGCGGGGCACGGGAGAGCTCACTCAGCTGCTGAACGCGCTCTGCACGGCCGTCAAAGCCATCTCCACCGCCGTGCGCAAGGCGGGCATCGCCAACCTGTGAGTTTGCGGAAGGCCTCTCGCCGAGAAGGCGAGCCGCCGCGGCCCTGGGCATGAGACTCGCCTCCTCTTGAGTTTCTCTTGAGACCCGGGCAGTGCCCCCCTCCCCCCTTCCTCAGACTGAGTGCATCCAGGACAGGATAGGAGTTTGTCTAGTCTGACTCTGCTCTGCCAGGTGTCAGCAGGAGCCTGGAGTCTGCTAGATTACTCAGAAGGCAGATGCTGGAAACCAAGTGAGGCAGGGGTTGTTCCTGCCTGTTTCTCTGCCTGGAAAAAGACAAGGCCCCTGAGCTGTTTGTTACCTTTCCTTCCTCAGTCACTCAATTTCGTTCAGTCACTCAGTTTCCTTCTGCCCACTCTTCAGATGGAAAATGTGGGGCTCCGAAAGCAGCTACTGGAATTGCCAGACTTTCACCCCTGCATACCTTTGCTGTGTGTGGCTGGTCCTTCCTGATCTTTATCTTGAGGAAGATGTGTTGGTGACCCCTTCCGTTGCCCACCTGGACTCTTCCCCTGGACAGCGAGACCTGGGAATTAGCCCCATCAAACCCACTCTTACCCACCAAGCCACCCAGAAAGGGCAAGGTGACTAAACAGAGCCGGTTCTCTTGCGCAGTGCCCAAAGGGGGAGGCCCCTCAGAGAAATAGAATATGCAAGCAGGCTGGCAGCCATCCTTGGCCAGGCCCTCCTTACTCCTGAGAAAGAAAGCCTGTGACTGCTTCACGCACACCTTGTAGTATGCAATATTGTGGATAGTTTGATTCTGCCTTGGTTTGATGTGTGAATTCAGCTGCTGTGATTTGTAAATAGTGGTTTGCAGCTTGATGTTACATATGTAACTAGGCAGTCATGGCTTATGCAACAAATGATTAAATAACTATGCCTGAGTACAATATATGAATTCTTTGGGGAGCAGCCGCCTTCTTTCTTGGTCTCAGAGTGAATCTTGCCTTTAATTGCTCAACCTGCTTCTTTCTCTGGATTAAGCTTGATGGATTTTATTACCACAACATGCAGCTATATAAATCTTGTCTTCCATGTCCACTGTCTAGAGAGAGCAAGTGTGTGGCCAATTAGGCTGCTTGTATTCTCTCCCAGGATGTACCTGTCTTCCCACATGATTTTGAAAGAGAGAGTATCTGCATGTGATCCACTATTACTTGTCCCCTCTCATTGGTCTCCAGGGTTTGGCTGACAAAGTGACGGGGAATACAGGTGTGGTGCCCCAAAATATGTCCCCATAATCTATTCTAGGGCCTGATGTCTGAATACTCCTCCCTTAAATTCCACTCCTGGGATTCTATTGCTAACTAGGATCCATCAAAATGAAAGCTAATGCAGCCTAGTTTATTATTTTATTTATTATTTCGATTTCTATTACCGCCCATCTCCCCCCAAGAGTGGGGAGTTGAATGACTTCTCAGAATTTGGAGCCAAGTCTTCAGCTGGGCCTTTCTGGAGTTTCAACCAGGATTTATGTGTTGTCCTCTGATTTGCTGTAGGTTACTATTATGTGTTGGAATCCAGCCTTTCTTCTTTTATTTTGCCAAAACTGTATAATTTTTGTAATTGTTAACTTTGCTGGGATATTAGCTATCCTATCTTGTCCTCCTGTAATTTGAAGGTATTGGGCTAGGGATGATGAGCACTGTAGTACAGATCTCCAGCAGACTATAGGCCATAGAAAGCTGCCCTTTCTCATGTAACTCTTCAGTCTATTTTCACTGAAGGGAGTAGAAGAAGAATGGATTCCCACATATTTTATGAGCATGCATGTGACTTTTGGGTACAAAAACCAAACCGTTAAAGTGATTTCCTGTTAATGAATCAGTATTCAACATATTAGATATACATGACACTAGAAAATCAATTTCCTATATATTTAGCTTAAATCAGTGTACAGGTATTTCACAGCAGTAAGTCCTATTCATTTAACTGAGGGTTGCTCACCAGTAAATAGATGTACGATTGCATTTTTGGTCTTGTTCTATCCTCCTTTTAGTCTGGAACATTTAGTAATTACGAAAACAAGTTCAGTTTAAGATAGAAATTGGTTGATGTTACTTCAGAACATTAGAAAAAAGGACTCTACTTGAAAGGTTTTGATCAATAGAAGGATCTCCCCCCAGCAGTCTTTGGGGGCACAAAGTAAACACAGTAATAGTAACTTTGAAGTGTGTGTAAATGCCCTGTAATTGTGTTTATTGTCTTAGAAGTGATATGATATGATACAAGTGGAGCCATTTAATACCATCTCCACAGGAAGTGGCAAAATGAAGAAACTGCTGTTGCCCGCCTGATGTGCACATCTATGTGGACATACTTTGTATTTCTTAACAAAGTACTTTACTTATGTTTGCCATTCTTCCAGTGCAGTCAGCTAATAAGCTAAGTTGAGCCATCAGATAATAATTGACTACTGTGTGATCCTCTTATCTGGTAAGGTTTAGTTAATGTATGATTCAGATAACATCTTGGTGAAGTTTTTTACTATGAGCTCCTGAAGAATATTCCCTTATCTGCATGTATGTGTGGACAGCATGATCTTATTTGGATATGAATTCATATGAGTACAGAATTTTAAATATTCTAAATGTTAGGTTCTAGAAACCTAATGTTTACAAAAAGAATTTTCTGAAAAAGAAGCAAAAGCTAACAAGGAATTGCCTTGTTAGCTTATTTGGACAGCAACGCTGCCTTGGAGCAAGATGGTATTTGCAGTCCAAGGTACACCATACAGCATCACTGTGCCTGTTGCGGCCACACAGCTAGCTTTCCCATTACATTTAGCACTGAGATGGACTGAAAGGACCAACCTCTCCCCCCTGCCCAACAGATTCAGCCCATGTTTGAAAGGCTTACATCATTTGGCAGCTAATGACAAGTTACTTTGTCCCATTGATTTTCACCAGAAAGCAAAACTTGGGCCCACTCTTAAAAGAAAGAAAAAAAAAAGCTTACCTGGTTGAATAACAGCCAAAACTGTATAAGGGTGGTGGGCTGGGGACTACCAAATATATCTCTCTGTCCATCTCAGCCTTTACCACTCTGGCACATTCCACATTTTGTTCAAGCTGCAACACTGGATTCTTTTCAGGGCAAGAAGGGATTTTTTAAAAAAAATCTGTTCAATTGTGTCTGATTCTCGGAGACTACCTGGAGATATCCATGCAATTTTCTTGGCAAGGTTTTTCAGAAGTGGTTTGCCATTGCCTGCTTCTTAGGGCTGACAGAGAGTGACTGGCCTAAGGTTACCCAGCTGGCTTTGTGTCAGGACAAACACTTTGTGTAAGGCTGGACTGGAACTCCTGATCTCCTGGTTTCTAGCCTGATGCCTTAACCACTACACCAAACTGTCTCTCAAGAAGGGAATAGTTCTCACCTTTTTTTAGCTATGCTCAGATAATTATAGTGAACATTTTATGTACTTATGGCTCTTGCAATTTTCATCAGTTTCTGAAGAAATATATAAAAGATATAAATGAATAATTCTGGTGGTCAGGGAAAGTTGTAGATAATGTGGTGCCATCCTGATATCAAAACTTCTAGAATTCCCACTTGCATAATGCTGAGCATTATTATTTTCTTGGAGTATCATAATTAAGCTATCAGTTGTTCTAATACATATAGAAGGCACCAGTTGAAGAAAGTTGGTCTAAGATGTTAAAGCAAAATTAAAACAATTAAAGCAAAAATTAAGAGTGCCATAATGACATTTTGAGGGTTACAAATGAAACATGAATGTGGAAATATGAACATAGTCAGATAGTAGTCTATAGCTGCATTCAGATATCATGTTAAGCCATAGTTTTGTATAAGAATGACTCACAGTCATCAACAAGAAAATTATGAAGAGGAAAGGTTTGCTTCTAATTTTGATTATGTTATTGTCATGCTCCCAGATCAAACGTTCCCAAAACATCTGATCCGACTCGCATGCATGAATGGAATCAACAAGGGTCGGGATTTGTGAGTCAGTAGAAGTGGGAGGGGAGACAAGCCAGGAGTGTGAAAGCATCTTGTTTGGACTATCTCTGGCATCCAAAGTCAACCGGCAGAGCCGTTGCAGACATCTGCACAGAACTGAACGGACTGGCATGGAAAGGGGGGCTGCATACCGAAGAAGGGCGATGGGGTTGAATTCATTGGGCTGTTTAACTTGGGGAAAGTGCGGGAACTTCTATTCACAACCTTTTCCCTGTACGGCACACTACACTCCATTAAAGAGATTTCTACTTAATCACGTACGAATTGCATTTAATGGTAAGCTGAGTAGGCAGTCATCACAGTTATCCAAACCTGGAAAACTTAATCTTAAATGTGGTTTGTCCAAAATAAATCACATTGAAGCCAAGTGGCTTCATGTGGAATTTGGCTTGTTTAAGCAAACCATACTTAACACTACAGTCCAAAAGTTTAGATGACACACTAAATTGAATTAACATTAGTGGAAAGGGGAAGCTTCTGAAATGTCTGTACTGGAGGACAGAAAATGGGAGTACGTAAAACCCTGAGTGTATTGAACAGTTTCTCTTCAAGATAAACTAGGATCAGTGTGATATCTGAATATGCATTACATATTCTCATTTAGAACCCCAGGAAATAATGTCAAATGTAACCCTAATTGGGGGTGAGGGGGAGAGAGACTAAAACCTGTGAAATCTGTGTGAGATATTAGAATCACAATTAATTTTAAAGTGGCTGAGTGCTTCATTTATTTAAAACACACACACGTTTCCCAAAAGATCATATTTTCTGATGATCTTTTTTTCTCCTTTCAGCTATGGAATTGCTGGCTCTACCAATGTGACAGGAGACCAAGTAAAGAAGTTAGATATTCTTTCCAATGACATGGTGGTCAACATGCTCAAGTCATCGTTCACAACTTGTGTTATTGTGTCAGAAGAAAACAAAGAAGCAATCATAGTGGAAGATGATAGACAAGTCAGTATCTCTGATAAACTCCCCAGTGCTTGCTTTCAAGGCAGCATTGAGTAACAACTAGTGTTTAAATGGGTAAAGTTTAACCCAACATGCTGACTTCAAAGACCAAAGAGCAGTACCCTCTAAAGACCAAAAAGAAAAAAGAAAAGAAAAAAAAATAGACTCAATTGGCAATGAACCTAAACCAGCTTTCACCAAGCTTAAGTCATATATTGACTACAACTCATGCAATACTCAGCCCAAATGGCCAATATCTGGAGGACACTAGGTTGGCAAAGACTGCCTTAAATTTCACAGGGCAACTTTATGGTTCCTTTGTAATGCTAATCCAAGGGCAAAAGGGAGGGATCAAAGAGCAGAAGGTGATCCTATATAATCAATCTCCCTGAAAATGTCTCCAGGTGTTATTTTAATCCAGACATGGGCAGCCATAGCTACAATTTTTTCTGTTACTATTTTCAGCCATTAAGGGTCTCCATTATGGCAGCCAACATTTTCAGCAACTTGTTTTTTTCCTAGGCGGCAGCAGGGGGAAGGGAATAGATGTTGGCAAAAAATGTAATTGCAAATCCCCACTTTGCTGCAGGATTGAGAGCATGATTGTGTGAGACCCTGGGGACCACTGAAATCACAGGTGGACAGTGAGCCATAAGTTCCTTGCCTTTACTTAAACCCTTCTCTTTTGAGTGTGTCAAGCCTGGGAATGAGTTTTGTTGGAAGAATTGATGCATCTTGCAGGATATATTAAGTACCCTTTTCAACCGCCAGTCCTTCTCCACTGCTGCACATTCTCCCACGGAGTCCGGCCAGGAAGAGGGGGGCAACCCGAACTGTGCTCCCTTCTTCTGAGCGGAGGGCTGAGCTGGCCGCCCCCCCTGCCCCGCTTTCCTCGAGCCAGGTCCTTCTCCCCAGCTCCTAATCCCTCTGTCATGCTCATCCTGCTCCTCCCTGCCCCCCCCCACTTCTTCCCTCGCTCCGCTCACCAGCCGGCCGCGGATGCCCTTGGTCTCAGCCCTCCCCGCACTCCCAGTTGCCAACTCATTCTTTTTGACATGTATTGCATGATGCATGTAAAAAAAAAAGGAAAAAGTCTTGCTTTGTGCAGTGTCCATCTTGACTTTTTTGACCCCCTCTAAGACAGTTCTATAGAGGGCCTTCTGTAGGCAGACCTTTTTCTAAACATTGGGCTATTCTGACCTTGACAGTGACTTCTACTTGGCTGGAGAGCTGTATTAGAATCAGAACCTTTTATTGTTCTTCCTACCCCTGCATGCTAACTTTGAGTGGCCCCATGCAGGAGAGTTTTCTAAATGAATTGCCCTTATCCATTTGGGGGTGAGTGTGGTTCTGTGCTGATTTGTTTAGAAGTCTAGAACGTTCAACAACTAGGTTTGTTCACAGTCTGTGAGGTAATAAAACATCTGAGATGTAGATTGTGAAATGACAACTTACAGAACATTCCTTCAGATTTTGTGGCTGAAATAAGCTTCTTTATATGGTATCTACAGTTTTTTGGATTTTGTAAGCTATCCAGAGTCTTCTGGAGTGGGTGGCCATAGCAAATCCAATAAATTTAATTAACTTCAAAGCCCAAATGGGTTTTTTTTCAAGCAAGCAACTCTGAATAATTTTTCCTTTTGAGAAATGTGTGGCTACCTGATCAGTTCATGATTATGACATTTCTTCCTCATTTATAGTTTAGAGTCCATCAGCCTGAGGCCAGTTAATAGTTCAGACCTTTCATTTTAGATAGGTAAAATGGGAAAAGTTACCTACTTTCTCCCCAGAGTTCAATCAAGTTCAATCAAAATATTTAACAATAAACCAAGCATGAGTTTTTGTACTTTGGAAAGTTATTCAAATACTCTTCTCTTGTAGGGTAAATATATTGTCTGCATCGATCCACTTGATGGCTCTTCTAACATTGATTGCCTTGTTTCTATTGGAACCATTTTCGGTATCTATAGAAAGGTAAGATATATTTAATGGCTGCTAAATGTGGAAGAGGCGGAGGAGGACTACTTTTATATTAGAGTACACTTGTGACCAAATTTCTGATTATGTTACTGTTAAAGTTTCTCAAATCCAAAAGTAGCAGTGATAAGTTTTAACTGAGGGCATAAATACTATGATAGAGTTCACACTCTAGCCATGTTTTATTCCCTAAACAACTGTTGATTGGATTCACCCATCATACTTAGTCAAAACCACCCAAACTATATTATCACTTAGTTTGATGCATGAATCCAGAATTCTAGAAACAGTGAATTGGAGTCCTGTATAGGTGGGTATTCCTGAAGAATATGTAATGACTTTTCACCTCCAGTCCAGTATTAAGAGCCTGTACTTACTGATTCCAGCACTTCACAGTCTTATGTGAAAGCAGGGTTTAATAATTCAAGCCTGAGTTGCTACTACGTTTGAAAAATTCCATATGTGATAGGAAGACCATAGCTGGGTTTACATACCATGGTGTGTAAACACAGTGCCTGGGTCACAAAACATGCTAATCCAAAACCAAACTATCTAAGTTATGCTGTTGTGTAGTAAATGAACTCCATCTGTGTTTAAGCAGATACAATTTTTCTTTAGTTAACGTGAATTGGGGCTATTTATTTGCATGAGTCAGGCCTATAGGATGTAATGATGTAAGCAGCCTTTTCAGAAGGGGGAAGTGATCTTGTAGCATGAAAAGCAAACTCATAGTGTAAACCTCCAAGCAGCTGGACTAATAGGTTTGGTTAATTCCTGTAGGGATCTGATTTGCACAGTGTGACAATAAATATATTAAGAGTACATACCATTCAATAGGCAGGTGACCTGATTGACAAAACCTGAAATTCTGGATGAACGTGTATTTAAATACATATATTGATAGTCTTTAAAGATAACACCCTACTATTTGTTTTCATTATTCATTATATTGTAGAGTATACATTCAAGGAGAGCCAGTTTGGTGTAGTGGTTAAGGCATCAGACTAGAAACCGGGAGACTGTGAGTTCTAGTCCCGCTTTGGGCACGAAGCCAGCTGGGTGACCTTGGGCGAGTCACTTTCTTTCAGCCCTAGGAAGGAGGCAATGGCAAACCACTTCCGAAAAACCTTGCCAAGAAAACTGCAGGGACTTAACCAGGCAGTCTTCGAGAATCAGGCACAATTGAACGGATTTTAAAGAAAACACTTAAAAGAGTTAAAAATATTCAAAAGAGAAAAATAAGGAGAAAACTTTAGGTTGAAAACATAGCTAATAGCAATTTTCTTTTTTCCTCCTGTCTTTTTGTAGAGTGGTGGTGGTGGAGGACTTACTGGCTTCTCTCCATACAGGGAGGGAATGTTTAATAGCTTCTTTTCAGATTCTATTTTACCTTTTATTTAAAAATCAATAATAAACTCTCCTTGGCCAATACAGTAATTACGAATTGTGGGGTGGGAGTGGAGGTGGGGAGGAACACTAATGTTGGCATTGTGGTGTTGTACACACTCTGTAGTTGTATAAATAGCTGAGTGAGTGGAGTATGGTGATTATTGGCAGAATTGATTCCATTCAGCTTCTGGTCTAAAGAAGAACGGAACCACTTGGTATCCTTGAGTTCTAAAAGAATTATTTTCAGTTAGGGATAATAATTGTCATATATTCATAAACTATAACTCCCAGCAGCTCCAACAAATGTGGCCAATGGAATGCTGGAAGTTGTGGTTCAGTAACATCTGGAAGTTGTAAGTATTATATACTATATAATTCATAGTATTATGGCCAGCGGGAAGTATGACCAGCATGAGGATTGAGTCAACAGCTGAGGCTGTTTCTTAAGCCTGGGAACCATCTGATGATGGAGCTAAAACTGAAGGGATCACATTTGCCAATGATCAAGATATTTGCTGGCAAAATGGTTGTTTTAGGAGTATCACCAGCATATTTCAAATTATTTGCTTTACTAAGGAGAAAATACTGCCCCTAGTGAACTGAAAGAATCTCAGATTAGCAGTGAAACCATTTCTCATCAGTTGCATAAAATTACTAGTTTGAAACTGTAAATGTCCAAATTCTAAACTTATTTCATCTATTATACAAGGTTTCTCCTGGTGCCCCTTGTGAGAAAGATGCCCTGCAGCCTGGACGCAATCTGGTGGCAGCTGGTTATGCCCTCTATGGAAGTGCTACCATGCTTGTCCTGGCCCTGGAATCTGGGGTCAACTGTTTTATGCTTGATCCGGTAAGTGGTGTCCTAGGAATCCTAAGGCTGATTCTTTTTTGTTTGCAGTCTTGCAATCCTGCCTTTTCAGTCTCAGTTTTTAATATGTGAAATGCAACAACCAGCAATAAGATAAACACTACACTGGAGTTTGCATATTGTGCGTGGTAGATAATGAAGGCAGCTGATGCTTCTGAAAACTGGGTGTGCTTTTTAGAGGTCCAACCCACCTTGTCGAATCATTCTCACATTACTTTTTCTCAGCTCCAACCACCCCCAAATCCTTTAATTTGCTATGATCAAGGGCAACTGTGCACCCCATATTCTGATAACAGATATGGAGATATTTCTTTCTAAATAACAGACATAGCAAATTGTATCTCTGCTCTGCCCTGCCTCCCCACCCTTGGCTCTTTTCTTTTGTAGTTAGACTATTGTAGTACCATGGAAACAGCATTCACATTTTGGGCATCTGCATAAATACTAACACTAGTTTAGAGACTATCCCATCACTCCCCTTAAACCGCTATGATAAGAATAAAAATAAAACGGATTTTGTTAATAACGGTATAATCATTATAATTTTATTATTATAATAAATCAATATCTATTATTATTATTTTATTATAATAATAGTATATTCAGTAGTTTAAGGAATGAACAGTATAAGAGTGCATAAAAGTGATAAATGATCACAGTGAAATTGGGGTTTGTGGGTTTTTTTGTGAAAAAAAGTAATAACTTATAGATTGCAGAATATGCAAGCAAGCCTGCTTAATGTTGTCTTTATATACTGAGTGTTTCCAGCCAAATAATTTTTTGGTTCTAACTGTACAACTTCAAATTATATTTTTCGTACCTGGCATGCAGGTACTCCTGTTCCTGTTTTTACTCAAAATAAACATACAGGATCCAGTCTAGTGGGGAAGAGGCTCCTTTTCCTACAGTATCGAGGGGCCTTATGTCTGCACATAAAGGGGAGAAAAAAACCCTTCATCTAGGTTAGGATCATAGCAGGGATTTATGTCTCCTAACCAATTCTAGGGCTGCAATTTGGACCAGATCCTCATATGTGCTTTGAAATAAGAGAAGAACAAATGAAGTTGCACATTTCTTGTTAAACATAATACATAATTTAACTCTCAGGGTGTGTGGTTTTTGAGCAATCCTAGCATTTCAATGATCCACATTTATGCTGAAGCTCCTTCCAAACAGGACTGCCTTCTGATTATCCCAAAAGTATGTTAACAGATGTTCTTGTACACTTTCAGATGCACTTTGATGTCTTAAAGAGTAAGTGGCATGCTTGTGTGTGTGTAAGGCACTGTGTATACCCTAGACGATTTTCATAAAGGATCTTTGGCATGTTCCTGCCTAGCTCATGCCATGCAATTTGAATTAGAATTGCTTTTTAGAATGTAGAAAGTAAAAATGGATGCCCTTGGTTGAATTTGACCTTATTCAGGTCTAAGACACTGGAGTTTGATACTTTGCATTTCTAAAATTTGGCATGCTCCATTATGTATCCTTCAAGTAGCTGCATCTAACCTGTATTTTCATTTTGTTTCTTTTGAGTGGTTATACTCTTATGCCTTATGTATGTAGTGGTGTTTTTTCTTAAATAATTTTGAAATTATAACCATTGCTTAGGAATGAACTATTTTCAAACATTTTATGATTATATGATGCTGAAAAATATTTTGTAGAATTATTCTAGTTAACAGTAGTTTGTTAACAGAAAATATATTCCTAAATCATGAGAGAATTGTAAATTTGTAAGAAAATTGGAAAGAAGTGGATGATAGCTTTTGACTGGTTATGATATATAAACACTTGAAATAACTTATCCAGTAACAGCTTACCTTGTGATACTTTACAAAAGAATTTTTTAAAATTATACATTCAATTCACTTGGGTGCAATATTATATGCTATTAAAATGTTAATGCTTTCTGTTTTATATGCTAGGCAATTGGTGAATTCATTTTGGTCAATAGGGATGTAAAAATAAAGAAAAAAGGAAATATCTACAGTCTAAATGAGGGATATGCATTGTACTTTGATCCTGCAGTTACGGAATATCTTCAGAAGAAGAAATTTCCCCAGGTAGGTTTTCACATATGTGTGATTCAAAGATATACAGGCAATTTTTAAATTGAACATATTTGGGCTATGCAAAGATTTGATTTGGAGACTGAGTTCAAAGACAGTTTGATCAAATCTCCAAATCAAATTAACTTTATTGACAGTATGATTTGAATTGTCAAATCAAAATGATTTCTTCTGAATCACTCTAAAGCAATGTTTCTCAACCTTAGCAACTTTAAGATGTGTGAACTTCAACTCCAAGAATTCCCCAGTCAGCCTTGCTGACTGGAGAATTCTAGGAATTGAAGTACCCATATCTTAAAGTTGCCAAGTTTGAGAAACGCTGCTCTAAAGATTTGATGGCTTTTGTTCATTCACAGACTTCTTTCCAATCTGAATTGATTCAGTTTTATGATCCTATTCAGAAATTCAAATGGAATTGGTTCAGCAGTCCACAGCACCCGGAGCCCACATTTTACATAATTATGGGTTGGATCTAAACATCCTCTTTTACTCACAATAGGGAACCTGTGCATTAGATCCAGAGGAGTTTCTCTGGAAACAGCACCTTTCAATATAAATCTTTAGATCTAATCCAGCCCTTTTGCTGAGTTTTTTTTGCTCAGTTTTGTAGATGGAAAAGTAGACAGGTTGCTTGAAATCCCTTTGTAGGGAAAGGAGTCAAAATATAGGTGGATTGCTACCTGTGGTTTTGCACTGTCTTCTTTTTCATTGTGAGCAGATGCATTGGGAAGCTGTGTTTGGTAGGCACATAAGTCATCATTGCATAGGGTTGTCTGCAAACCAAGGTTTATCCTAATCTAACATTTTATTTTATTTTTTAGGATGGTAGCTCTCCCTATGGCAGTAGATACGTAGGTTCCATGGTGGCTGATGTGCATCGTACTTTGGTGTATGGAGGAATCTTTTTATATCCAGCCAATTCAAGGACCCCCAAGGGAAAGGTAACACGATTAAACATATGTACTTGTACTTTTGATTTTCCTGGTAGTTTACAGCTGAACCTGTTTATAAATATACATTCAGGTATCCATCCTTGGCATAAAGAAGCTTTCCTTGATAAAACATAGGAGAAATGATATTGCTTCTGGTTCTATAGTTTGGGTGATCTGTTTCCTTACTTTCACTAAGCTTCCCCTGGAATATTTTTGAACTTGGCTTTTTCAGGGTGCAGGACGCAGCACTCTTGGGCAATCAATGATGATAGACTGAGTGCTTTACCAAAATGTAGGGCTGCCTGGGAAAGTGAGTTTTGACAAAATGAAAGTATGATTAAGCAGGCAGCACATAAGTAGGATGCTTATTCTAAATGTTATAAAATAAGCCTCAGTGGACCACATATTCCCTTTTTTGTAAACAAATGTTTAACACCTATGAATTGTGAAAAATACGATATGCAATTGAATAACCTTCCTTTGATCAGCAGGTAGATTTCTCTTTCCTTTGCTTGAAATGTTGCCTCTGATACTTTTAGATGATTTTTTAAGAAGCTTTGGGAAACCAAGGCTACAATCATCTGAGCATTTTCTTAGTACTTGGAATTCAATGTCAAAATTAGATGTGATGCATAAGAAGGCTGAATAAGATGTCCGTGTGTGTAATATGTCACTAGAAAGCATGTAGATGACAATATCGAGAAGAGATGAGGCCAATATCATCCCAAAAAACATCCTTAATTTTTCCCATGCATTCTTGATGCAAAGGTTGCTGTCAGTCTCACAGTCATGCTCTTCTTCCTATTTCCCATCTCCCTGTGGCTTTTTAAATACATTAACAAGCCACCAGAGAGGTGCCTGATGAATTTTCTATGTTATCTCTTTTTTTTTAATCCGTTCAATTGTGTCTGCTTCTCAGAGACTGCCTGGACAAGTCCCTGCAGTTTTCTTGGCAAGGTTTTTCAGAAGTGGTTTGCCATTGCCTCCCTCCTAGGGCTGAGAGAGAGTGACTGGCCCAAGGTCACCCAACTAGCTTTGTGGCTAAGGTGGGACTAGACCTCATGGTCTCCGGGTTTCTAGCCTGATGCCTTAACCAGTAAACAAGCCTTTCTCAACCTTTTGACCCTGGAGGAACCCATGAAATATTTTCCAGGCCTCAGGGAACCCCTGCACATTCAGGCTCAAATATAGGCCAGAAGTTACAAAATTATTATATTTGTTTCATGTGTAGGCCCCTGTGCCTACACATGAAACAAATATATAGGCATTAATAATCAATCCTGGGGGTGGTTAGCGCCCTAAAGAGGCCCCTGTGAATTCCTGAATTTAAATTAAGAACTTATAATATTTCCATATTGGATTTTATATTTTACATTTGTATTTATGTTTTTATTAGGAAGTACTTTTTTAATTGTATTTTAATCTGTATTTATTTTTAGTTTTATTGTAAACCGCCCAGAGTTGCTCTTTGAGTGAGATGGGCAGTGACGAAATTCAAAATATAAATAAATAAATAAACAGTGTTCTTGAACTTACCTCTTTAATGTGAAGTTGCCCGAATTCGAAATAAATTTTTAAATAAATTGTGATCTCCCAGGGAACCCCTAGTGACCTCTTGTGGAACCCTAGGGCTCCACGGAACCCTGGTTGAGACACTCTGCTTTAACCACTACACCAATCTGGCTCTCCATGTTACCTCTAGTTTGGCTCTTAATTCCAAATATATATAGTCCATATCTAAGTACAAATGTGCTGTTTTTAAGTATATGAGTGGAGCGCAGGTATATACTGGGCTGGAGACATATCATATATTAAAAAAAGAAATTGGAAGAGGCATGTGCAAGACACTCCTGGTCTTGGTGTGATTTTGCAGGTGTTGGAATAATAGAAAAAGGCAGCAGTAACATAACTGAGCACACAAGGAGCATTGGTTCCTTTTCCAATGCCTTCATTTCTTTGGAAAATATTGACGCAGACACAGGGACAGGGGAGCCAGGATTGCTCCTACCTGATCCAGTCCTGAACATGCTGCCCTCTGTTCATGAATTGCATATTGGTGGTGATGGAAGGCTGTCATATATGCCTAAAGTGGAATATGTATATGGCACTTTCACACAGCCATCCGAGCATGCTGCAACTATGGCAGCAGTAGTTCTGGAACTCTAGAATAGATGGGAATGATTTGGAGTGCTGGTGGAGACTGATGTTTTAGAAAATCCCTCTGTATAAAAACAAACATTGCAATTAGGAGGCTGGCACAGAATGGGATGGAGCCATTTTTTTCCTGAACGGTGAAGATGCTGGACACATTCACATTAAAAAATGGCACAGAATGTGAAAGTATTAGGGAAAGGTCAAACAGAAATAACATCAGAAATAATTAATCTGTAGTTGAGGCATCCCTGCTTTGATAGCTGGAATTGTTTTAAGGAAGTAAAATATTTTCCTCTCTGCTAAACAGCTGCTACTTTTTTGCTGTTAAAAAAAACACAGAACCCTTTTCTTCTTATTGAGGCTTTGAAATGCCGTTTGAGCATAATATCAGTCTTCAGAAATTGAGAAGTAGCCAGCAAACTCTTGGTCAGTTCTTTCCCAATTCTAGCTGAACTGGGGAAGGGTCCATATTTATTCAGCAGAGAACTTTAATCTCTGAGAATTTTGAAATTTGTTTGCTTTGGCTTGTAAATAAGAGGTGGTTACTCATTCACGCACCCTGTCTCAACAGGACTTTCCATGCCTATTAACCATGTAGTTTCCACTTTTGTGGGTACTTTTGGTTCTATCTTTTTTTAATACGGAATTCAAATAGCATACATCCCCCCCCCCCAAGAATCCTCACAATTGTATGAACAATGGTAGGCTCAAAGATCCAGTGAACTTTCTGGCCAAGGTGAACTGCATCCAATACTATTTTTCTGTGGTGTTCTTCCATTACTTGATGTAGTAGACCAGCTTCTCCCACTGCCTTCCAGATCTGTCAGTAGACAAAGCTTTGGTTGGGTTCACACATCATACTAAGCCATAATTTGATCTGGATTTGGGATTACTGCCATGTATGAACTCACTCAGCCATTGTGGTTTCTAATCTAAAAGTGAAGGGATTTTAATCATGCTGATTGGAGTGGTCTCCAGTCACATTGTGAAAAGAGCAGGCTGGGGAAAGTAGACAAAACCCTGGTTTCCATCCTGAACTGATATTAAATGCTAAACTGTAATGGCTCTTTTAAAATTAGTTTGGTTGTATGTATGTGTGGGTGTGTATACACACACACATGCACAAATATGAGAATCTAGTCCAAACATTTAATTTGTAGTCCAAAATAAACTTTTTAGAGTGGAATTTGCTTCTCAATAAACACAGATAGGAGAGTGCTGAAATAAACTACACAAAGAGTAGGATATCCCTGTAGGAATTGGTAATACTTGTTTGCTGTGTAAATAGAATGCTGACAATGAACCTCTGTCCTTATTGTTCACATCTTCAACTCCAGTTGAGATTGCTGTATGAGTGCAACCCCATGGCTTTCATCATCGAGAAAGCTGGAGGGACTGCAACAACAGGCAAGGAGGCAATCTTGGACATTATACCTGGAAACATTCATGAGCGTGTGCCAGTTGTGCTGGGCTCTCCAGATGATGTGGAGGAATATTTAGCCTTGGTCAAGAAACATTCAGCCAAATGAGGAAGAGAAGACTGCCAAGATGCCAAGAGAAACGCCTTGCCACTGGACCAAAGCCTATTCTCTCCAGTATTTGCTGTGAAGCAAATGTATGGTGTGCTGTAACGTCGTAATGCCCGAAAAGTAAATGCAGTGCTATTTTCAAAGTCCTATTAAAATCTAAACAAAAGGAAATGTTATTTTTTAATCTACTCAGCCCACTTGCATAACTAAAACCTTGAATCATACATCCCAGATTAATGAAATATCGAAGGGACAATCTGAAATCTGTACTGTAACTCACTGTGAATTCATTTATTTGAGAGCGTATGTTTTAAGGTATCCTGTACACTTCATAAACCTCCTAGTTCATCGTATGGGCAACAGTACATTGTCTTGCAAGATAATCTCTACATTAGAAATTCTAATTTGCAGAAAATAACATGAGAATGGTTGAGGTAAACTGGGCTGTGTTTGTGGTTCTGGAATACTGGCCAACTATGCTAAAGTCTTATCCTTAGCATTATCAGGGAGTACTGCATGTGGCATGGGTCACACAGGCTGCTAAACTCTTCTACAGCTCATGTATCTTACTAGAAAGATTAACTACAGCCCTGAAGGGCAGTGGAAATCAATATCTATGGGCCCACCTGTTGACAACCACTACATATGAAAATTATGATTTGGAATCTAATATGTATAAATGAATGAGAAAGGAAGGAAGGAAGGAAGGAAGGAAGGAAGGAAGGAAGGAAGGAAGGAAGGAAGGAAAGAAAAAGAAAGTTTGTGAAACTAAGAGAAAGAGGTATAATGTAATGGATCTGAATGAAAGTTTTCTGACCTTGTGGAATGGAGTTGATGAATAGTACAGAAGAGAAGGTGCAGGTTTCATTGTGAATGAAAATACTAAAATGTATGCCAGAAGGTACAAATTGGAGTCATCTAGACTATTGTGGGTATGTCTAGAAATTCATAGGCTGGTGATAATTGCATGTTATGCTCCAATGAATGGTGATAATGAATGAAGTTGGGTTGAGTTTTTGGGGAATATTGCACAATATTCTGTTTTTTGTTTTACAGAAAAACTTCATTGTTTTTTCAAAGTATTGTTAAAATACAAAATATAGAATATAGAAAAGCTAGAGTACAGAACTAAAGAAAAAAAAACTATAAAAGTACAGAACAAAGTAGAAACAGAAAGTGACTTCCGACCTTCTCCAGTACAGACATGAATAGCTTTAGAAATTTAATATCTTACAATTAGTTAAACCTTAATAATGGTATTTCTATCAAATCAAACCCTTTAAGTCCCATGTTGTTTCTTGAGTTGCTTCTCCATCAAACCTAAGAGAAACAGTTCTGGGTTTGTTTGTTTTTTGTAAGTCCACTTTAAGGATCTTTTGAATATTAACATATATTTGATACCAAAATATTTTAGCCTTTTCACAAGTCCACCAAAGATGATAAGTTCCTTCATCAAGAGAACATTTCCAACAAACATTCGTTATTCCCTTATACATTTTTGACAACTTATCAGGAGTTAAATACCAACAATACATCATTTTATAAAAATTCTCTTTTAAGTTATAATTCAAAATAAATTTCAAAACTTCGTTCCACATATTCTCCCACTGCTCCAACATATTATATCCAAAATTCTTAGCCCATTTAATCATACATTCTTTAACTTGTTCATCTTCTAAATTCATCTGTAACATTTTATACATCTTTGTAATGACATGATCATCATTTATACCGAGTTCCATTTCAAATTGAGTTGTTTCATTAACAAATCTAAAATTCTTTTTACCCGCTTTAAAACATTCTGACAATGGTAAATATGTAAACCAATGACATGTAAAACCTTCCAGCTCTAACAATTCCCTTAAGCTTCAGTTCACCCTCTTCAAAATTTAACAAACCTTCATAAGTTAACCAGCTTATTCCCCCCACATTTTCTCTTCTAACAAATGCTTCATGAGGAGACAACCACAAAGGTACATTAAGAGACAGTCTTGCTTTGTATTTATTCCAAACCCTCATTATAGCATTCATAACAAAATGATTCTTAAAATCTTTATTAGCTTTAATTTTATCTTACCACAAGTAGGAGTGCCACCCAAATAATTCATGACCTTCAAGTTGCACTAACTTCCTGTTCTTCAAGGTTATCCATTCCTTCATTCAAAGCAAACAACAAGCATCAAAATACAACCTTAAATCAGGTAAACCCAGACCTCCTCATTCTTTGGCATCCTGTAATGATTTATATTTAATTCTTGGTTTCTTGCCTTGCCAAATGTACTTAGAGATATCCTTCTGCCATTGTTTAAATGGTAAATCTGTTGACAGAAGTGGTAAAGTCTGAAAAAGAAACAATATCCTAGGCAAAACATTCATCTTAATCACAGATATTCTCCCCAAAAGACACAGTTGTAGTTTTTCCCATCTTAACAGATATTTTTTTGACATCATTCCAAATTGTAACATAATTATTCTGAAATAACATATTATTCCTGGTTGATAAAATCACCCCCAAATATCTAACCTTTTTTATAATCTTGAAACCAGTCTTACCCATCAACAATTCTTGATTGGACGAAGTCAGATTTTTAGTCAGCATCTTTGTTTTTTGTTTATTTACTTTAGGTCTTGCCAATGACCCGAACTCTCTCAATTTCTTCATCAGATGTTCCACAGTATCCAGAGGGTCTTGTAATATCAAAACTAAATCATCAGCAAAAGCCCTCAGTTTAAAAACCTCTCTTTTAATCTTTAGTCCCTTTATTTGTTCGTCTCTTCTAATGTCTCTGTTAAAAACTTCCAACACCAAAATAAATAGCAAAGGCGACAAAGGACATCCTTGTCTTGTCCCTTTTTGTATATGACTTGGTTCGGTTAACTCATCATTCACAACGTTTGCCTTTTGAGGTGTATAGATTGATTTAATTTCCTGAATGAAGTACTCTCCAAAGTCCATATTTTCCAAGACTTAAAACATAAAACACCAGTTCAAATTGTCAAAAGCTTTCTCTGCATCTAGCAAAATAAGAGCCACTTAAATTCATTGTGGTATTGTAAGTATTCTATAATATCCAAAACAATTCTTACATTATTTATTAACTGTCTTTTGGGTAAGAACCCACATTGGTCGTGATGAGTAATTTCCTGTAGAATTTTCTTCATTCTTTCAGCCAGTATTGAAGCAAATATTTTATTTATTTATTTATCTATCAAATTTGTCACTGCCTATCTCCTCCGACCAGAGGGACTCTGGGCGGTTTACCACACAGAATAAATATACAATAAAAACTCAAATAAATACATGATAAAATTCCAATAAAATCCCATTAAAACCAAAACAATTTCTTAACTACCCCAGCTCATAAAATCCAGATGGCTATGATCTCTTCAACCATCATGTAGGAGGGCACTTCAAGGCACCAGCCAACCCCAAGTATGTTGATTCTCCTCCCTGCCCCAAGCCCGGTGGCTGTCCTAACAGCCAGGAACCACGCTGAGACAAGGAATAGGTCTCTAGTGTTTTATTACTGCTACATAACAGGAAATCCTAACAAACTGAAGAAGCATGGGAAAAACCCAGACATATAAACCCCCAAGGTTAAGGCGGGCCCGATCTGTGTCTCTTTGAATGGCTACCTAATTCCTCAGTACTACGCATGCGCTTTACAGCCTGGATGGGAGCCCCCTGCTCGCCATCCTTACTCATGACAGTGGCAGAGCCAGGTCTTCAACTTCCTCTGGAAGGCTAGAAGTGATGGGGCAAATCTTACCTCCGGGGGCAAGTTGTTCCAAAGGGCGGGCGCTATTGCCAAGAAGGCCCGCCTCCTGGACCCTGCCAGATGGAATTCTCTTATTGACGGGGTCCGCAGCATGCCCTCTCTGCATGAGCGGGTGGGACGGGCTGATGATACGGGGAAGAGGCGGTCCCTCAGGTAATGCGGTCCCATGCCATGTACGGCTTTAAAGGTGATAACCAACACCTTGTATAATCATTATTCAACAATGAAATTGGTCTGTAATTCTTAGAGAGGGGTCTTGTCCTTCCTTTGGTAAAACTGTGATATTAGCTTCTTTCCATGAATCGGCATTGCGGAACCTAACAAAATAGAGTTCATCAGTCTTTTAAAAGGTTGAAGAATCTGATCTTGAAAATGTCTATAATATAATGCAGATAAACCATCGGGACCTAGTGCTTTTCCCAATTTAGTGCTTTTTATGGCTTCGACTACTTCAAAAGTACTTATAGAATTATTCAACATTGCTTTCTGTGTCTGTGAAAGTTTTGGTAAATCTTGTTTATTCAGACATTCTTCTATATTCTCCAGTGAGACTTCTTGTTTTTTATACAAGTTAGTGAAAAAAACTATAAAATGCTTTCTTAATCTTCTCATTATCCAGTAATTCCAGATTTCCTTCTTGAATCTTTAATATCATTTTCTTCTCTTTTTATTTCCTCAGTTTATATGCTAGCCATCTTCCTGGTTTATTAGTGAATTCAAAATGTCTCTGTTTAGCATATTTCAACTTCGTTTCTATTTTTTTCACAGTCAACATTGACAATTGCTGATGTAACTTAAGTTGGTACACAATATTGTTATCTGTTGGTTTTTCCTGTAACTCAGTTTCTTTCAGATTACACAATACTCTGAATGATAATTATCTAGGGAATATGTCCTGTTATGAGACAAGAGAGTACAGAAAAAAATACTGGATCATTTAGCAACCTAAGTATGAATGAGAATGGTGAATAGCATTTGGTAACTATCTGAGGACTGGTAATTATTTAAGATTGCTGTGTTTTAAGATTATAGATGTGGTTGGGTCCATGCGATGGTTAATATATCCTTGGGAGAGGGGGTGTTTCTGGTGGCCTTTAAAGAGGCGTTGGTACACCCCCTCCTCAAGAAGCATCGCTGGACCCTATTGTTCTGGACAATTTTCGTCCAGTCTCCCGCCTCCCCTTTCTGGAGAAGGTGGTTGAGAAAGTGGTGGCTTTGCAGCTCCAGAGGGTCCTGGAGGAAATGGATTATCTAGACCCCTTTCAGTCAGGTTTCAGGCCCAGTTATGGGATGGAAAAGGCATTGGTCGCACTTATGGATGATCTCTGGCGGGAGCAGGATGGAGGCAGTGCATCCATCCTCACTCTCCTTGACCTCTCAGCGGCTTTCGATACCATCAACCATGGTATCCTTTTGGGGCAACTCAGGGAGTTGGGGCTGGGCGGTGTAGGAGGCTGGTTCACCTCCTTCCTCCAGGGCCAATCCCAGTCGGTGTTGATAGGGGAGGAGAGATCAGCCCTGTGGCCCCTTCTTTGTGGGGTGCCACAGGGATCAGTACTCTCCCCTCTCCTTTTTAACATCTACATGAAACCGCTGGGTGAGATAATCCGTCACCATGGGATGAGGTATCATCAGTATGCTGATGATACTCAATTGTAAATCTCCATCCTGAGTGAAGTAAGTGATGCCGTGACCACCCTCTCTGAGTGTTTGGGGGCTGTGGGGGCCTGGATGGGGAACAACAGCCTTCAACTGAACCCTGGTAAGACCGAGTGGCTGTGGGTTAATGGTTCTTCTGTATCCAGGACATTAACATCTCTGGTTCTGGATGGGGTTGCACTGCCCCAGACAGACCCAGTACGTAACTTGCGGGTCCTCCTGGACTCACGGCTCCTGCTCGAAGAGCAGGTGGCAGCCGTGGCCAGGAGAGCCTTTGTGCAGCTACGTGCTGTGCACCAGTTACGCCCTTTCCTGGACCAGGAGGCCCTTCAAACAGTCACTCATGCCCTTGTTATCTCTCATATAGACTATTGCAATACGGTCTACATGGGGCTACCCTTGAAAAGTATCCGGAAGCTTCAGCTTGTCTAGAATGCAGCTGCGCGAGCTGTTTTTGGTGCCTCCAGAAGGGCACATGTAACACCACTGCTGCGCAAGCTGCATTGGGTACCAGTTTGCTTCCAGGTCCAATTCAAGGTGTTGGTTATCACGTTTAAAGCCCTACATGGCATGGGACCAGGTTACCTGAGGGACTGCCTCTTCCCCATTACATCAACCCGTCCCACCCGATCATGCAGAGAGGGCATGCTACGGACCCTGTCTGTAAAATAATTTCATCTGGCGGGATCCAGGAAGTGGGCCTTCTCCGCAGTAGCTCCTGCCCTGTGGAACATGCTGTCCCCGGAGGTAAGATTGGCCCCAACGTTCCTGGCCTTTCAGCGGAGTCTGAAGACCTGGTTCTGCCGCCCCGCTTGGGGTGAGGAGGGGAATAGAGTTACATGGGGATGGTTGTTATAGACCACTCCTCCCACACTTGGACTGTTTTAGATGTTTCATCGCTTGGATTTTTTATTCTTTATTTCTGTTTGTAGTATTTTTACTGTATTTTATTTTTTGTATTATTCTGATGGTTTTAATCACTTGTTGTAAACTGCCCAGAGGCCTCCGATGGGAGGAGATGGGCAGGGATAAATTAGATAGATAAATAAATAAATAAACAAATTATAGATAGTGATAGGTTAATCTAGAATGAAAAATATGTTAAGGACTGTTTGTTTAATTCCAACTCTTCTGCATCATATTTTCAGTGTGTGGAAAAAAAGAGGTTTGGATATTCTGCTACATTCACAGTGGTGTATGCCATGTGTAAGCAACTGTAATAGAGCCCAGTATTTAATTTGTAGCACTCCTTATAGCACTATCCCAAATACTTTGTGTGTGTGTGTGTGTGTGTGTGTGCTATCAAACACTAGTTACTTGGTAGCCAAGTCTATAGCTTTAAAGCCAAAGAGTAGGAAGGGATTGCCCTGAGCCACCTCTTATTCCCCCTCTTCCAGGGCTGTTTTCATTTTACAGCTATACCCTACAAAGCTATGGGAGAAAACTAAGAGATTGCATCAAAAGGTGGGTTTAGTAGATTCTCAATTGTTTGTTAAATGACTACATATCAAGTATACTTTTGAATTTTCCAGATTTATATTTCTTCCTGGATTTTGGAATTACTTGATCCTGATCCTGTTTCTGAAGTTTCAGTGGCTGGTTAGGAATTTGTCATTATTTTATTTTCAAAACCCAGGCTTGTTCAGGCTATTCATTGTACATTTTTCATTGATCACAATTGTTTGAACTTTTAAAAACACTTATTTCACATACCCTCAGTTTAATCCTTGTGAACACACACACACACACACACACACACATATTGGCAATTGTATAAGGATCTGACACAATTGACACAATAATGACCTGACTCATGCATTCATGTAAAATGTAAAGTAAAATTGCATGCCTACCAAATATAAAACTAATTAAAAATCGTAAATCAGGAGGCACCCAGAATGGAATGTAGGACAGAATGGAATGTGAGACAAAATCTGCAGACCAATAATGGAATCAGAAAGATCTATTTAACCTTCCAAGCCACATAAAAACCATATAGCGGTTTCTTCTCTGTTTATACTCCCCTGCCCCCCAAAAGAAAACAGATAATTTTAAGAAACTCTTCATTTCAGAATATGGTCGTCTTCAAGTCAAATTCAAAAGAATTTATCTCCTAGTTATTGTCTAGAGCAATATTTTCTATGTGGTAAGAGTTCTATCAAGCAACTAAAGAACTTTGGCATTTGGTGAAAGGACAGGGGCTTAAGTTACAGATGGTTTCGTAACTTAAACTAGTAGCATTTAAATGCAGTTGGAAGAAAGTATCATCTTATATAGACTGTTTTAGGACATTGGGTAATGGAAATAACACACTCGTATTTCATACTCCTATCATCCTAAATCATTAATTAGGATGCTCAGAGATTTACTTTCTTCTTTAACACCATCAGCCTGACTACAATCTAGCGGATTGCACACACAAGGGCTACTTTCAACATATAGGCATCAAATCTATATTAGCTTATGAAGGGCAGTCTTCAGCAAATCTGAGACTAGGTTTTGGATTAGCGTCTTATGTAAAGATACCAAACCACTGGAGTTTGTAAAACATGATATATGCCAATTGTGATTTATTCAATTAAATCTGTTAACCGAATAGAAAGATACGTGAATCCAGTCATTGGCTGGACTCATATTTCAAGCTTAACCCTAAGAACTGGTTACTGCAAATATACTTCATCACAGTCTCCTCCTCTTCCTCCTAGCCATTCATGTAACATTTTTTATTGGAGTGAACCAGAGGACTGAAGCATGAGCAAATTTAAAACAAACTGTGGCTACATTCTGATTAACTGTAGATGGGGAAATCCCTGAAACTTGTGTTTGGATGACATGCTTGACTTAACAAATCCTAGATGGATGGGAAACACACCATGCTGGAGAAGGGGCTAATGGGTGCATCTGGCTTAGCCTGCTCTTGTGGCTAAGCATGACATGTAAATGTTCATATGATCTAATCTAGCTTATCCTCCCATTCAAGCTTCTTGATATGAGACTAAATTGCCATTCTGAGTGATGGTAACACAATGGACTGCCTGCATTGAGACAACTGCCCCATGTTTTCTTTTGCACGGGCAAAAGCAGAGGTGTATATTCTAGAATGGATTCAGAGTCAATCCTCTGAAAACACTGACTATTAATTAGTTACAAGTAATTTCAGTCCCATTCATTTTGTGGACCTAGTGTGAACATACTTCAACAGGTAGCAGCTGTGCTGAGAAGTGAAGCATGGTTGGGCCTGGTTAGTACTTGGATGGGAAGCCCCAAGCATTCCCTGGGCACTAGACTAGGCAGAGGAGTTGAAAAAACATCCCCAAAGAAAATAGCAAATTACTGCCTTGTAGTCATCAGGTGTTAAGATGGACTGAAAGGTGTCTCTACATTTTTATTGTAAGCATGGTTAAATCTGGTCCTGCTTGAGTGTTTCTTACTGCAGTATAATGCCATTGGGTTTTTATCAAAGTGAAAGAGAGCCCTGGAGAAATGGTACAAAAATGGATGGATGGTTTCATCTAGAGCAACGAGAGCTGGGCTGCAAAAATTCAGACAATTACTAGATGGAAGTATCAAATATCTCCCCACTGCTATCTGGTAGCCATCTGGATATTTGCAGTCCAAATCTTGTAGGCCTCTGTTTGCCCTTCAGGTCCCTAGCCAGTGGCTTTTTTAGGCAGAGCAATTTTATCTTTCTTTCTTTCTTTCTTTCTTTCTTTCTTTCTTTCTTTCTTTCTTTCTTTCTTTCTTTCTTTCTTCTTTATCAAATTTTATCACTGCCCAATTCCCCCCCCCCCAAAGGAGGGACTCTGGGTGGTTACAAATATATCTATCTATATTGTCTGTCTGTCTGTCTCTCTCAACTATCTAATCATCTATTTATCTATCTTAAATCTTGATAAGCCCCTAGATTTTCATTGTGGAGTTCATTAATGCATCTTCATCATTCTTGGTGGGGCAAGATAAGTTTCATTTGTCCTGGAATAGTGCCATAAAGTTCAAGAAGATTGTTGTGCTATAAAGTGCTTGAAGTTAGAAAGCTTGGTTTCACCTTAATCTGTAAACCTCATAATCACGAAGAAGAGTACGTGCAAGTCATATCCATATCTAGGGGACCCACAGGAATGGGATCAAAAAAGCCAAGATGGTGGTTGTGACGGTGTGATTGAAGCCCCACCACTTTTTTACAATAAGTGCATGTGCAATGCATGTAACAAAGGATGAAGTTTTGATAGTGTGGCCATGGCTGCCATTTTAAATTTTTTGATCCCCTGCAAACACCCTTGTCTATATAAGAAGAAAGTAGAGTGCAAACAAAATATGAGGGGTGCCACTGCAAAAAGTAAACAACTTAAGTAGCACTTCTTTGTTTGCAGTTTGACTTTGCCAGCTGCTGAACAATCTTGTTTTCAAATTCAGATTCATAATTCAACATGGAAGATTTCAAGATCTCCAGACCAAAGCTGACCTATAACATTTTGATCTGGGATGGAGCAGCAGATGGTCCCCCCACCCTCAGTTGAGGTGCTTACTTCTCAAAGTTAACCAAGTGATTTTAGAACAGGAGGCAGAAGAATCAGAAAATGTCTCTCTGTCCCTGGCATTGAAAATACAATAGCAAGAAATCAAATGACAATTTGTTGCACTTTTGTGGAATCTAGGCATGTTGGTAAACAAAAAGGGGGTAGGTCTGGAGGATAGAAATTCCTGTGTTAGAGTAGAAGTTAGGCATTTTAAATACCCCCAAATTGGAATCAACACAAAAATTGGACTCCCCTTCATAATTACAATACTGTTTTAAACACAGTGCTGAAATGGGCTTCAGTATCTGGCTAGATGCTGGACTACAACTCCCATCATCATCCTTCAGCATTAGCTAAGCTGGCTAAAGGTAACTAGAGTGGGAGTTCTACAACATCTGGAGGAATACATGTTTTCCACTGTAACACAGTGGCTTGATAAAGCAACAAATTATTTAGATGTTTTTTGGCAGGACCATATCATCACAGTTTTTCTCTGAGCTAAATGTAAAGCTGCTTTGAGCCAGGCTCTGGGAAAGTCCTCCATTTGCCATTTGATGAACAAGGTGCAGCTGCTCAGAATGTCAGCCTGGCCAAAGTCAAGCTTCTGCCTGGGATTGGGCAAGATGATTGGCATTACAGTATCTCTTTCTTTCTTCTATATTTAAAAGGGTGGCACTCAGGCCAAAAAAGTTGCCAACCTATAATAAAGCATATAATATAGGTCAGGGACAGTCACCTCTTCAAAGTATGCAAGGTCACAAAACAGAAGTCATTAGAAGTCCTGGAATGTCCTTTAAGGCAGTTAGTAACAAAATCTTGAAAGCCCATCAAAGGCCCTCCCTACTTCAACTTATAGCTAACCCAATCAAGATTGACTTGTTTTGAGTTTCTTTCTCATTCTTTCTACTTTCCCACAACTTAGATATCTTTTCTGTATTGCCCTCCCTCTGCTCTGAGTCAAGCACACATTTTATCCCAGGTAGATGCAATTGCCAAGTTTGACAATAAATGCTTTGAGAGTTTGCTGCACAGACCACCTTGTTCACATAGTTGACTTCTATTGGATTATTTCACCCACCAAACATTATGTGGGATTTAGAGCCATTCAATAATTCCCTCTTCAGACCATTTTTAGCAGTGACTGAGCCACAATTAGTTACCTATAGTTAATTGTGCATTTACTCCAAAAGGGTAATTTGTTCCACTGGGTTGAAGTTGCACTCTTGCTGCTTTGAAGATCCAGAGGGATTGTGCAGCAAGTCTATTCCAAGCATTCAAGTCACATGGGATCAGGAACCTTTTACTAACCCATGCTTGGTGTGCAAGCCAGCTGCTCCTCCTTAAAATAAAACTACCGGCCAACAGCAGTGGTTAGAAGGGGAAGAGAAGAACTACTAGATTCTAGCTAAGAAAACAGGTCCTGCTTTCCAGCCAGCATGTCGGATCAAAGCCCCTTTGAAACAGATATGCTAACCCTGAACCGATTTGTCATGGAGAAAGGACGACGGGTGAAAGGGGCAACAGGAGAACTGACTCAGCTTTTGAACTCAATGCTCACTGCCATCAAGGCCATCTCATCAACAGTCCGAAAGGCAGGTCTTGCTCATATGTGAGTAGCATAGAGAAGGGGAGAAGGGGATCTATATTAGAACGTTTTGGATGAGGTCTGGGGAAGGAGGTGTACTTCTTATAATACACTGAACAAAATTATTGAGACAGAATGCCATGTGGCTGGAATAAAAGAAAGACAGCTATAATAGCTAACGTGTATGCTGAATTATAGAAACTTCTTTCAAATCATTGTTGATCTTGGTTTGATATAAACAGAATTTGATCAGAAAGAAGGCACAATCAACACTTGTTACCTTTGCTCCCTTTAACATAATAATTTCAAAGAGAGAAATGAAGCTTTCAGAATGTAGTAAAGCTTAATAACAGGATCTGAGCTGTAGGCAGATAGATTACTAGCATGTAATATGCATATATTTTAATATTGATAATATAATTCAGCAACCAAGGCAGTAACATGTGGCGTGTTGCGGGTCCCGTCCGGGATGGGGTCCACAGCTGTGACGGGTGCGCCAGGTCCGACTGACCCGGCGGGTCCTCCTCCCGGTTCGGATGACAGTGACACAAAGGCTTTCTCGAGGTGAGAGGATGAAGGACCTCGTGCGGGGCCCGACAGCTCTCTTTTATTGGGTTACACATCCCATATCGGGAATCACATGACATAATGTAAGCAATAACAGCGTTAATACAATACTTTGCCTTACATGGTTATACATTGTGCTTCTAGCTCTGCTCCTTGGTCCCTGGGGGCGTATGTCCGTTGAAACCTTTGTTCTCAGGTATGTTTCCATTCCTACTTCCTTGTTCCTGGTTCCTTGTGCCTCCGCAACAGTAACACAGGAATAATATGATTTGCTTCCATGCTACTTCTGTGGCTGAGAAGTTCAAATAAAATGGTCCATGTCAGTGTAAAGATCAGGCCCGCCAACTTGCTTCTAATGTAATAGGAGATGCATTCAGAAGAAGGATTCAGAATTGTGCCAAGTGACAAACTGCACTGTCTTCATTATCGGGTTTGATGTCATGACCATGTCTTGGCTGCCTTCCAGAAACTTGATGGCATATTTTTATAACTTCATATGAACATGAATGAGTTAATCAGAGAATAAGTTACCAAGGTGCCATCTTGTGCTTCCTGGCACAATATCTCAGGGCCATTGACTTTCTTGAATTTCTTCTGCCAAGGTTACAAAAAGAGCTCTGACCTTGGAGGAGGAAATCAGGTAGCAGAAACCCTTTTGTTCCCATGCCAGCCTTTGAGACTGGCTCTTATAAAAGTCAGGAATGCTGTCCAGGAAATAGAAAAGGAAGGAGTAGGACTGGTCAAGGCAAAAGACCATATTTGGTTCTGAAGATCTTACGCCCTTCCAGCCCTCTGTCATTTCCTGTTTGGAAGGGACTGCAGTTATGCCTTTCATTGCTTGCAGAGGAATGGAATTAAATGTACAGACACACACACACAGATCCTCCCCATAACCTCATTAATGTGCATTGAGTCAGTAGAAATGTATGATACCAGCTGTTATTATGTATTAGTTTATCATGCTTATTATTCTATTGAGATTCCATCTTGAGATTCTTGTGAACCATCCAGAGTTGTGTGATTGGGGCAGTATAAACATCAGTTAAATAAATCAATAAATTCTGCTGCTATGACAGTCAAGCTTTAATCTGCCTTATTACTGAGGCTTGTAAGTGATTCTGTCACTACAATTTCCTGTGACAAATTAAGGGCAGCAAACAGTGGAATGCCCTTGCTTCATTCCCCCTCTTTAATGCATGGTAGAATGAGACTGGACAAGAGTAAATGGGGCCTAGATTGGAGACTTTGGTCACATTTCAAGTTGCTCAAGTGAGAGGTTATCAGTGCAGAGAGTCTCCATACAGTACTGCTCACTCAGGCTATTTCTGAATTCAGGTCTGCCAGTCTTCCAGAAGATTGATAAACCTGTGCGAAAAAAATAGAACAGCTGGCAGGATGATGGGGCAGAGGAGAAGCTTGGGCTGAAATAGAAAGGAGCTCACATAGCTCATCAAATTCTCTCCCACTTCATCTGGGTCCACCTTTTGCCCCACTTATTTGTCACCCAAGCTATTTTTATATAGATTTACCAGTCCTCCAGAAGGCCAGCAGACCTGTGTCCAAAATAGCCTGGCTGACAGAATGATGGGATCATGGAAGGGTATGGAGTGAAGCAGGAGATGGTTTGCACCACACACTTGGAATACCTATCATCACTTTATCTTTGTCCACCTGCAGCCAGGTTATTTTTGGAAAAAGGTTTATTGGCCTTCTAGAAGACTTCAGATTCAGAAGCAACCCAATTAGAGGAGCTGTGAGGAGCATTAGGGGTGCTTCCATCTCAACCCCACCCCTCAGCTGTGCCTGTTTCAAAAGACTACTAGAGTAATGTATTAAAACAGGTTTAATAGAGCATTCCAGAAGCACATTGGACCTATGTATACAAGGAGAATGCATGAACACCTGCACAGGGTGAGATGCCTCTGTGGAAGCCAACTGTCCAATTGTTTCTGTATCCCAAGCCAAAAGAAAGGTAGCGTCCAGAGACCAGAGGGGAGCAAGCAGGACACAGCAGCGAAATGGAATCATTGGCAGCTGGACAGCTGGACAGATCCCAACCACAATTATTCCCAACATCATCAATAAGGCATCATAGTGTTTGTATAGCAAGATTTGTGTTGGGAGAAGAGGAAAAAAAAAGAACAGCTAAAGATGAATATAACCTACCATCATGGTAGGCTGAGCATGAGTAGACAACTGAAGCATGTCCTCTAAATATGGGTGGTGGGGTGTCTTTGTGCTATGGCTTAGAGGGACCTGAGAATGAGCCCACAAAAAGTGGCAAAGAAACTTTTCCATCAATTCCCTTCACTTGTCTATTGCTGGCAGAAAGCAGGACTCAGAACATTCCACTGTCGAAATGCTGTGGACTAACGACTGAATTCCTCTACCTAAATTGCAGTTTACTTAGAAATGATGTTACTGACTCTCAGTTAAGTTTGCCTATGCTTGAATCACAGAAGCAGTTTAAAAGAAGAATTATTCTAAGTCAACAGGCATACCACTGCACTACTGGAAATGGTTTTCATAACTGTTCATTCTTTCATTATTTATTTCTTGCCCTTCCATTATAATCTGATATTTCACCTGGTTCCCAATAGAAGAGGCACTGGAACCGCACATACAACAAAGAATCAAGCAGCATATTCTGTTACTGGCTTGGGGTGGCTCTTGCATTAAGTTAGAAAACTAGAGGGAAGGAGAGAGGGACATAAGTCGACCTCCCTGGGCCCATGGCTAACTTCTCAGGTGGGCAGGAAAAATGGGTAGAGAGGGCCTCATACAGTTGCTACTTCTTGTCCCAGTTCCATAAGAATCTCCCCCCATCTAAGTTACTGCAAAGTATCCCCTCAGTGAGGAAAAGACACAGAGACTGGTGGTGATACTGCTGCTACTGTTGACTGAGACAAAGGCTGACTTAGACTTGGGAGCCATAGTGGAGAAGGAGGCAGCGGCAGCAGCTCCTCCCTGCATCTGGCTCCACTCCTTACCCTTCCTGCCTCTTCCAGAACAGCCAAAATTCAAGAACAACCCACCACAGCCATTTTCATCCAAGTTGCCCAAGTGATGGTGCCCTGGCTCTGTTGTCTCCTTTCCTGTCTAGCTGTCCAGGGAGCTCTTGGACCTTGCCACCAGGGTCCTAGCATCTTCAAGAGCAGCCTCTGTCAGGGTTCCTCCCCCACCCTTCCCCAATAAAAGATCCAGCAGCTACACCCATTACAACAGGCAAGAGGGAACACAGGCCCACTATGCCTGCCTTTGCTATTTTTATGCCTCCTGAAGCAAACTCATTCTTCCACAATAATGTAATTGCTTCTCTTTTCATTCTATAATGACTCCAATACAACATTTATGCTTAACACAGATATATGGAGAGGAACAAGGAAGTGGCATTGCACAGCCTGTGTACAAAAAGCCTATGGATCTGGGACTCTTTGCCCTAAGTTTGAGAGCTCTTCTTTCAGAATTTTCAAATGTGCATGCAGCCCTTCATATGTTGATTCCAACATTGTAAAAGAATAAAGTAAGATATAAACATTACATTTATGTCCTGCACTGGCTGCCCATATGTTTTGAGGTTCAATTCAAAGTGCTGGATATGATCTACATGAATTGAGACCTGGATATCTTCAGGATGGTCTTCTCCAAGTAGAGGCTGCCTCTTCTGTGCATTCAGCTCAGAAAAGGATGTTAGAGGGACAGCCATGAAGAAAGAAACCTTTCTGTCCTTCCTCTGATATTCGTCTTACTCCCAATAGTCCAGATGCTTCTAGCCTTTAGGAAAGCAACAGAGACTGCCCTAATTTTTGCCACACATATGAGACCAAATGACTTCATTGGCATTTTAGTTTTTTGTTAATTTCAGTTGTATTGTTTTATTATATTATTTCTATTTCAATTAAGCTTTTATTATTTAGAGATTGCTGTAAGCCACCATGAATCCACTGATTTATCAGGGTATTGTTATAAGCATAAATAATATAATGTAACAACTCTAAAACACAATTAAAAACAGCAGACTTGCAAAGAAAGTATGATCCGATATTTAGTGAAAGGAAACAGTTGCCAGAATGAGAAATTAATATTCAAATAATCATATTTTGCTGCTATTCCTCTGCCGGTCCTTTTAAAATTTTGTAAATAGAGATTCGTTGTTCTTATATTCTGCCTTCCCAAAATATTTTTACTGTTTTAAGGTTGCATCCTCTTAAGCATGAGCAGGCATCTACAAATAGTTCTTCCATTAATGTGATCTGAGATCTAGTTCATTTCACCAATGCAAGTCTAACAACTTTCAAGTTTCCTTGAACATATTACCCTAAAATTAAATTAACAGGGCTTGTTTATGAATTGATAGGACTGGGATGCAAATCACTTATAACTTAACTTCTGTTTATGCTTTCCATGGGGTTGTTTTGGAAGCATTTGATCTATGGTAATTGATTTGATTGATCTATTCATTTCGTATAGTGTCATAATCACATTATTTATGAATCTCACATGAAAATATTGTGTGACTACAAATAGTGTGTAAGAGTCCAAGTGACCACTGTATTGTAGATATTGTCAGAAAGTTGTCAAGTAAAGAATGATGTTGAATAGTATATTAGTCATAATGGACAGTATCAGTTTATTTGTACATGCATTTTCCACAAATATTGTAGATTTGTGCTCAAAGCCATTCCCACTATAGGCAATATAAATTTATCAAAATTACTCCATTTCAATTAATTAAAAAGAAGGAAGTAAGAGGAAGTAAATCCTCCATTTAGTACCTTGAGTAGCTGAGTTCCTGCAGAGATGACCATGGAAATAGACCCTTATTACAGTACTACAATGACTAGCCTTTTATGGAAACAGATGCTTAACATAGAAGATTTCAGTACTATTATACTAAATGACACAGAGAGGCTGGAAAGGCAGACTCAAGTAATAAGGAAGCACTTCACAACACTTTAAAGCACATTCCTATCATAAAGATTGCATTGTTAATTTAGAGGTTAGCAACCTGTGTTCCTCTGGTATTTGGGACTTCAGTGTATTATTTATTTATGTAAATTGATATGGCTGCCCATCTCACCATAGTGACTCTGGGCAGCTAACAACAGATCAAAACACCAACCACAACCCCCCTCCCCAACATATAAATCCTACCATGACTGCTGGGGTAAAAAGATTTAATAAACTGAAAATTCCCCATGGGCTCCAAGTAACCCCTTGACTTCCATGCCTGGGAGCACATCCAGGTCTTCAATGTTTCCAAAAGGCCCATCAGCTCCAGGCAATATGGCCAATGGCAGAAGACTGTGAGAGCTAGACCCCGAAAATGTGAAGAGCATCCGCTTGCTTTTCCCTGGCTTAGCTCTTTCTTCATTCTATCAATAACCCCATGGGCTTCTCTCCTCCACAGGTATGGAATAGCAGGAAGCATGAATGTGACTGGCGACGAGCAGAAAAAACTGGATGTGTTGTCCAATTCTCTGGTTATCAACATGCTGCAGTCCTCCTACAGCACTTGCGTCCTGGTCTCTGAAGAGAATAATGAAGCAATTATCACCCCAAAAGAAAAGAGGGTCAGTATGTGTTCTGAGTAACTGGGAAGAGGGTGGTGACCTGTTTAGCAGCAGAGGGCGCAATTGAATCGCTGAAGGAAAAAGGACGTACTGAAGGGGCTCCAGAGGAAAAGGTTGGGTGTGCTCTGCAGTTGAAAATGCCTGGGGGCAGAGTTGGCAATGGGCAGGGCCGAGTGAACGGCTTTTTGTCATTCCAAAGCTGTGTTGCTGCTTCCACGTGCAACAGAGAACATTGCCCCAACGCTGCCAGAACCGGATTAAGACTTACAGTAACTGCTCGAACTGAATTAAGCTTTAAATTGATAGAAGAAGAGCTGTCTTAGCCTCAGAAATATTTGGAATTGGCTCTGCCAACTAAAGAGACCGAAAGTATTTGCACATGTCCTTTTCTTTGTTATTGTTTTCCTCGCTTAACTAGGTAAGCCACCTGGAGTCATTTATGAGTCCCCTGCTTCTCAATCTAATCAATTAAAATAAACAAATAAATAAATAGCACAGAATAATGCTGGGCAGACATCTGCCTTGCATGATTGGTCTACCGTTTTATTGCCATGCAAAAGAGGTTTTTGTTTTTCTACTGTTCTCAGGATATTTGAAAAATTATTTGGGGGGTATTTTTGAGTTTACTTCATTGCTGAAGGTGACACGGTATGCTACTGCTGATGTTGCTACTGTTTCAACTGCGCATCCTTCCACATGGCTGAGTTAAAGTGCTATCCACCAGTGCTTGAGCAGGCAGAAAACTCTACTGGCATAAAATCTGATGTCCCCGCTGGCAATCTCTGTCCTGCTGCAATGCGGGCAAATGGTGTTCTTCTTATTTATGGCATAGAGGGCATGTTAAGGACAGGAATTGGTGGGTTTCCACCAGTCACTGTCCTTAATGTGGGATGGGGCTGATGCAGGATAGGATGCAAATTTCAACAGATGGCTAGACTGGCAGGTTTGGTCATCTCTCGAAATTGCTCTGGCTTTGTGCAAGTCTTTTACACGGGTGCATGCAAAGGGAGCCTGGCTATCAGTTGCAAGTCGGGCTCCTTTGGGGCTCAGTTGTCTACTATTCCTGAAGTGCACTAAACCTACGCTCAAAAGGAACTGAACTTGCATTTAGCATTAGTCCAGAAGAGCACTGAACCCATGTGGATAAGAAGCCGAACATGCATTCAGTGCTATTCCAGAAGAATGTTACATGTGTGTTCAAAAGCAGTGCAAATGACAGTTGCACGGGGGGCTGTGCCTTGAAGCAGCAGAGAGAGAACTGCCTCCCTCTCTGGGAGGGGGGCTGGCTTAATTTCCAAAATGAACCATGGAGAGAAATAAATACATTACCTGGGATCCAAGGGTGGCTTTGCATTACCAGTACTGTATGTAATCTCACTTGTGCAAGTCAGGCACCTAATTTCATTGATACCCTATTGCAGTTCCCAGTTTCCCTGAGAAGCTGGATCACGAAGTTGCCAATAATATTGGCAAATCCTGAAATAATATTTGATTCGGCAGTTGAAGAACTGCAGAAAAAAGATAACTTCAGCAGACTTGCAATTTATCAGAAGCAGCCAGACAAGAACTGTTTTACTTTCTTACTACAATCTTTTCTTGAATGTGTGTGTGTGTGTGTGTGTGTTGGGGAGTTTTGTATTATACTGTACTGTAGTCTACTTTTCATCAACCCTCTGATGTAAAAACCCACCTTTCTGCTATTGTTCTATCTAAAGAAGATTTCACAGGATTGCTAACTTTCTAATTAGCTCTTGCTAACCGGTGAATGAATATTGAGCCTGCTAATATCTACTTTAAGACTGCTTTTGTTTCTCTTTTTTCAGGGTAAATATGTGGTGTGCTTTGATCCACTAGATGGCTCATCCAATATAGACTGTTTAGCCTCAATAGGAACAATATTTGCAATTTACAAGAAGGTAAGCTGCTGAAAGGAAAAGAAACGGAATAGTTAATAGTAATATCCAAAAAAGCAGAACAAATAACTGGTGATAGCATCTCACTACATCACTGTCATTTATAGATTTCTAAAAAAAATTCTGCTGTACTGAATTTTTTCCCAAGTTGGTATTCATCAAGGGTTTTAGACTTATGTGTGATCCAGGTTGAAGAACTCTTTGGTGAAGCCGCAGGCCTAGGGAACAACTCTGGATCAGATCCAAATATATGCTCAGCTAGCCCTATAAAAGCTGATGCAGCTGGCAGTAGGTCTTCATATTCTCAGGCAGATATTGCACCTGCTACCAGGTGAACTGGAGATATGGTGGTTGAACCTCTTATCTTCTGCATGGAAGTCATACTGTGTGCTCACCTCTGAGCCACATTTCTTCAATCAGCTATACTCTCTGACCTCAAATCAGCTAAAGTGACAAGCAAACTTGAAATGGCAGTCAAGGTTTCCCATGTTTTCTTGCTTTTAAAAGCATCTGCAAAAGGCACACTTTTGTGATCTATAGGGTGGTTATATAGATGCAAGTTACATATGAAAGCGAGTACAAGTACCTCATCAATTAATAGTTATAATGCATTAAAACCCATTTTTTGATGAGACCTTCTGAGATAGCTTGAAATCTTTTGATGTATATGAGTTCAGCAGCCTCTCACTTAATTGTGCTAGTAAAGTTTCTATTTTCCAAAATGTCTGCTTTGAGATCTGTAATGGAGTATCCTGGGAGGTTGAAGTGCTGTGATATTGTGTATGTGTGTGCGCGCCTTTGAGTCAGTCTTGACTCCTGGCAATTGCCTGGGCATGTCCCTGCAGTTTTCTTGGCAAGGTTTGAGAAGTGGTTTGCCACTGCCTCCTTCCTAGGGCTGAGAGAGAGTGACTGGCCCAAGGTCACCCAACTGGCCTAAGGCAGGACTAGAACTCCTGGTCTCCCAGTTTCTAGCCTGATGCCTTAACTACTACACCAAACTGGCTCTGATATTACTTTGTCTTTATTGTGTGTCCTGAGGTCAAACTCACATTCATTAATTATTTTGTGCAAAGTTTGTCCTGTTTGTCCTATATATGATCTATAGTGGCATTGCTGGCAGATGATGGCATATATCACATTAGAGAAAAAAAATATGAATGTGCCTCTAATTTTGTGTGTAAAGTTGTTTGGGCCTCTGATGGTGCTATGAGTATAAATATGGGGGAAACTAGACATCAGAGTCTGTTGTGGGTCTGGTTCTCATGTCCTGTTGTATCTTGTTGCTTGTCAGAATCTACTTCAGGTTGGGTGATTGTCTGTAGGCAGATATGGGCCTGACACCCAGTGCCTGAGAAAGTGTAGCATCATTGTTCAGTATGGGATGTTGTTTATTAATAATCTATTTAAGTGTCTTGAGCTATGAGCTGCAAGTGACAACCAGTGGTGTTCTGTTGTTGTAGTCCTCCCTGGGTCTTGATCTGGCTCTACTGATTTGCATATGGATCTTGTTGGATGGGTAGTTCTGTCTTCTGATTGCCATCAGATATTCAGTCCATCAGCTCAGCATCTCTGTCGAGTAGGTCAGAACAAATGAAATTACAGTATAGCGTTCAACCTGGCTATAGATGATAGATTTGGTGGTGAAACAAGCAATGCTACCGGGGGAAACAAACCCTGCTCCATTATGTGTATAGTAAATCCAGATTGCTTCCCCCTTATCCATACATTGAGAAAATAAAAACTAGAAGGCAATCTACATGATATATATCTTATATATCATCTACTTTAACCTTAAATCATAGGAATATGTTCCAATCCTTTGGTAGAAAGATGTAGCCCAAAATTTCTACTAAAAGATCAGGACACACCTAAAAGTTATCTGATCCATTTAAAGCAGAGTCCTGATTTGCTAAGCCTTTTGAACTAATTTTCTGAAATCCTATAACCATCCTGTATCACGTACTCTTTAACCTTTTGGGGTTGTGTTCTCCAGACTTGGCATAGGAAATTGTTCCAGAATGAATGTGGTTCCTTGTAATTTGTGCATACTGTTATCTACACTTTATTATAAAACCAATCTTAAGTTGCTAGGGAGAACTCAGTGTATCCCCATGGACTTATGACTGCTATTTGGCTGAGCCACATTCTGCCTCTGAGTGGAGTCTGCAGCTGAAAATACAGTGAATGACACCAGGACAGAAATTATAATTGATTTCATTTCATTTACATTTAAAGGGGATTAAAATTAAATATGGCGGGGACGCGGTGGCGCTGCGGGTTAAACCGCTGAGCTGCCGATCGGAAGGTCGGCGGTTCGAAACCGCGCGGCGGGGTGAGCTCCCGTTGCTCGTCCCAGCTCCTGCTCACCTAGCAGTTCGAAAACATGCAAATGTGAGTAGATCAATAGGTACCGCTTCGGCTGGAAGGTAACGGTGTTCCGTGTTGTCATGCTGGCCACATGACCCGGAAAATGTCTACGGACAACGCCGGCTCTAAGGCTTAGAAACAGAGATGAGCACCACCCCCTAGAGTCGGACACGACTGGACTTTACATCAAGGGAAACCTTTACCTTTACCTAAAATTAAATATAGCTCATATGATTACTCTGCAGCCATATCCTTCTGCCACATTAAAACTATCCATCTGCAGCAACATTTGGGGTCTCTGAGGGCCACTCCTACATTTTGGGGGGCTGCATAAGGTTTGAACTCACAGAATGTGCACCTTTGACCTAAAAAGATCCACTTCAAATGTCATTTCCTATTGAGCTAATTGTAATTATTAGCCATTTGCAAATACATTTAACACAGGCATTGAGTCTCATAATGACATTTTGAACAAGTAAAGGGACAGTGTTAAAGTATTCAGTGGTTCATCTGATGAATCCTGCTATTGAAGATAGATTACTAACATAGGCAAGTTACTTCAGTTTACGACTTGACCTGCAGCTGGTATATCTTTACTGTTAATGGTTCTTATTTGCAATTGGGCGGTACTTGCCGTTCAATTATATTTAAGATTCTCTTACAAGAAACTCTTCAATCTCAATCCATCAGACACACATCAAAATAGCACGCATGGGAAAGAAAGCTGTAGTTCGATTATTAAGAGAAATTCCTAATCTATACATTTTAAGCCTGTTTTCCTCAAATTTAAATTTTGTAACAACAAAAGGTCTGGATAATACTTACACTGCAATAACTTTTCTCTTAGGCATCTGAGGATGAGCCTTCTGAAAAGGACGCCTTACAAGCCGGACGCAACATTGTCGCAGCAGGCTATGCTCTATATGGCAGTGCGACACTAGTTGCTCTTTCAACAGGGCAAGGAGTGGACTGCTTTATGTTGGACCCGGTATGAGACAAACACAAAGTACTTGTTCTGCTTCTGTTGCTGTTTCATATTCCATATGAAAACCATCTCCCTCTTTAGGAACTGGGGGAGGGGGAGACAAAGCAGTTATAAGACGGGTTCCATTCTGAATGAGCGCAATGCTTCCTGCCCTTACTCTGAGCTGGCTTTTGGCATTATATCATCGTGATATCACCACGGTGGCAAAATGATTGCTTATGAATTGGCTTCTGCAAATCATTTTGATGAGGTATGAAATGCCTTTCTGGATGTGGTCCTCAAAGCTACAGAGCGGCTGGTATGGCTTTTACAAGGCCCCTCCAAAGCCAGGACAGAAGAGTGACTGCAGCTGCTTCAGGGTTTCCAGGAGGGAATCCAAGGGGAGCTTCATCAAATGATGGCACAGCCTTATTACGCAGCTGGCATTAAAAAAAAAGTTTGGGAAACATAGTGCGGAAATAGCAGCAGGTAAGGGGTTTCAAATGTGTTTCAACAAGCAAGGGAGAACTGAACTGGAGATTTAGGAGATGCAGAAAGCTGTTCCATTCGCACTTTAAAATGCGGCCAGATTTTAGTTGTTAAACAGATTGTTCAAAAACTGAATTATTCTCTTATTTGCTCACAATCTTGCTAGGAAAAAACCCCAGAGTTCTCTCTAGCATAGTGCTTCCTACTGATGCTAGTCTAGAAGCACGTCAGTTTAAATAATTGTATAAAAAGCTTTACCGGCTACTCTGAGATTTTAACCTGAGTCTGTACTGCTTTAGTCACTTTTGTTTGTAGCGCAGATTGTAGCACAGTCTCCCTCTCCCTCTCCCTCTGGTACTGGTAGAAGACTCTAGATCATTCATCAAGTTGTAGCTCTTGAGTAAACATTAATTTTTTCTCCCAAAATCATGCTCTAATTTGTGTCAGCAGCACTCTTATTTATTACCACACAGAAGTAGTTATTGCCTGCTTCTTCTTCAGAAATAAATCACTATGGTAAGACACAACAGGGTATGGTAAATTCTCTTTTGTACATTTCAGAGATTCTTTAGATCAAGGGATGCACTTAACCTTTAGATGGTGTGCTGGGAGCCACACTCCAAAAAGTGGACAAGACTAGAATGAAAAAGTGGGCAGGATCAGGACAAGACCTAAATTTGGTTTGAAATTTACATCAAACTAATGTGATTATGTGTTTCATTATTTCCCCTTTGGCCACCTTAAAGCACAACTTCAGTAGAAATTCTGGTAAAGAACCTGGGCTACACTTAAAGCTTGGAAGGGACCCACATAGCCCAATTTTTAGGGAAAGATTGTACAGACCTTTAAAAAATTAATTGATATATGAGAATGTATAAAAAGATGATCACAATATATGCACACAGAGTGATAAATACAATTCACAGAAAAACTAAAAGGGTATTTGGTGTATTTCTTTACTGCATGTTCTACAAAACGTTTCTTCTACAATGGTCATGGCATCCTTCCAGATATTGGATACATGGCTGTGTTACAAACTGCCCAGAATGATTGGTGACAGAGATGATAAGGAGAGGAAATAACAGGACTTTTCCTATGACTTACTGGAATCTATGTGTGCTCTGAATATACTTCCAGTCAAAATACGGGAAGGCCGCCCCCTCCCCGCAGATACTCTGGAGCTGATATTGCAATGAAACAGAGATTAACTGGTCAACCAGAAATTAAGAGGCAGAAGTTTCAGCTATGAAAGGACTGGAAGTGAAGCTCTAGAAAAGTTATCTGAGAACCTGATACAGTATTGGAGGATTTGCTCCATGCTGCACAGGTGCTGTTAACTTTAACACTACTATTTGAATGTTATCAGGAGAGGTCAAAACATAAACTTAGATCTTTGGTCAGCTTCTGGAAGGCCTGCAGAGGATTGGCAAAGGTTTCTGAATCCCAGAAGTATCAACATTTCAAAAGCCTCTCCTCCCAATTATTACATTATTGGAAAATAATGCTTGGAGGAGGGAAACCCAAAGAATGGGTTTTTGAATGAATGTGCCCATGGATATCCTGTTCTTAACTCATAGTTTAATGGTCCATCCTACTATTTTGTATCCTGGGCTCTAGCTGGTGGACTGCAGGCTCTTCTATTACAGAACAAAGTAGATGGTGCAGACCTGAAATCTACCATGGTTCATGAAAACTCCAGGATTCTTATCACTGTATGCAAAGACAATTAAGAGCGCAGAGATTTCTTAGAAGTGGCCATCACTAAGTTTAATGATTCTTATTCCTTTGCAAGTGGATTAAATTGAGTCTTAAGAAGCAACCTTGCTGCTTGGAGGTGTGGGAAATATTTACAGTAATAATTCACTAAGATGGCATGTGAATTAAGAGTATGTGAAGAAGCTCCTTAACAGCACAATTTCTTTATTTTAACTGTTGTGTAGGCTCTTGGTGAGTTCATTTTGGTGGAAAAAGATGTGAAAATCAAGAAGAAAGGAAAAATCTATAGTCTTAATGAAGGTTATGCGAAGTACTTTGATCCTGCTGTGACTGAGTATTTACAAAAGAAGAAATTTCCTGAGGTAATTTACCATTTGGCTGCCATAAATCACAAGTAGTAGCACTTGGTGTATACATATTTAATATAGTTTAGCTTCATATATCCCACAGAGAATTTTGATTACAGTTGCATTCATGCATTCAAGGAGAAAACTTGTCCAAAAGCACTGGAGGACCTAAATCAAAGTGAGTCTCCATTCATTAGAAGGCAACTCATGCTTTTTAGCAACAAGACACATGTCTATTTTAAAAACGTTACATTAGCTCAAGAACACAATATAAGAAGGCTACCCCCGAAGTGTATCCACTGTAGAATATATAGCAAAAAAAAAAGTGGTAGAAAAAGTTTTAGTATTGAGCACTGGCTAAATTCCATGGTACAAACTGACACAATACATTCACTTGTTGACTTGTTGACAGTATAGTTGCAATCTTACACAGACATATATTTTTCAAGTCAGTGGGACTTACTTTCTTGAGAACATCTAAAGACTGGGTTCATAAGCCTTTTTTAATTTTTTAGAAAATATTTTATTATTTTTTAAAGGAATCCAGCCTGTTATCAAATGAAATATCACCCTACATATTTATTTCCAGGATGGCTTCTGAGTTTACACAGCATCACTGATATTCTTCAAAAATGAAAAGAGGGTATGGCTGAAGTGGTCGAAAGCTTCTTGGGAGCCCAGGATTGGCAAGGAGAAATTTCCAAGAGGATCTAGAATATGGGTGATTGGCTACACTCACTGTTTTAGCCGTGATCAAGCTTTTTCATGGCAGCCATTTTGTGAGAGCACCTACGACATACACAAATACATGCATATCCATCATGCTATTCCTTTTTGGAGTAAGAAAATTGATATACAGCACAGAAAATGAGCCAGGAATAGGGAGTAGTGAGTCAAAGAAATTAAAGATATGAGAAAAGAGAAGAAAATAATGCTTTGCTAAAACTATTTTTTTCCCCTCTCTCATGCCTTCTCATGCCATGACAAGTCCCTGCAGTTTTCTTGACAAGGTTTTTCAGAACTGGTTTGCCATTGCCTCCTCCCTAGGGCTGAGAGAGAGTGACTGGCCCAAGGTCACCCAGCTGGTTTTGTGCCTAAGGCAGAACTAGAGTTCATGGTCTCCCAGTCTCTAGCCCAGTGCCTTAGCCAGACTGGCTCTCCTAAAACTAGTTTACACCAACATTATTCACTATACCTCTCTATACTTTTCTATGTCAGTAAACCATCTTTGCTTCTACTATATTCATTCACTGATTCATACATAACACTTTGTTCTTTAAACTTCTCTCTTTTTCAGGAGCTTATCTGTTCTATCAAACCATAACTTTCTTAGCTCTATCTAACAAAGTGGTAGAAACACACTGGTATATGGAGCATTTTTGCTTTTTTTTTTTTTTTTTGACAAACATTCATTTCTACCGGCATTTACACATCTTAATTTTTTGCCTTCTATTTTCCCATCTTTTTGTGAATATTTTATCAAGGAGTACAAATTCACTTGATCCAAGTGTTCACTATTTATAACTTGTAGTTGTTCAGGTCCTTTCCCCTGTCAATCCCAATTTGGTCTTTGCTACATTAATTTTCAGATCCATACTCCTTATTACACCAGGTGTCTGTCTAACATTCATTGCAAATCATTCAGATTCTCAGCTAATCACAAACACCACCTGCATGTCAAAGTATATATCCATCCACTTCCTTACCCAACACATGCCTTAACATCTCCACAAACATTCCCTATACATTTTCCCAAGTATATACTGAACAACCAAGGGGACATCATGCACCTTGTCTTACTCTCTGCTCAGTGTTGAACCATTTGCTAAGCAGTCTATTTCTTCTCATGCAGGCTTTACTTCTATGGTACACTCTTCATTTCCGTACTTGCACATTCCATAATGCAGGCCTACACACTTTATCGTATGCTTTCTCTCAGTCACCCTTCTATTAATGTTCTTTCTCAGGCTCCAATATTTCTCAATCACATGCTGAAGAACGAAAGTCTGATCTGAACATCCCTGGCTTGGCCTAAAGCCACACTGTACCTTCCACCTTTGTACTGCTCCTTGTCAATTCTTGTACCCTTTCAAACAGAATTTTCCAAACAATTTTTCAGGCACTCAAGAAAATAATACCCATAATTTTTGTACTCACTGTTGCTACCAATTATCAGGCAGGTGCAGTCTTCTCACACACATTAAACAACTTGCATAACTGCTCCATAAACAAACCACATCAGTATTTTAACATTTCTCCAGTTTCACCTTTGCCATTTATAGCCTTACTATTTTTCAACATTTTCACAGGATTTGTTGTTTCTTTTTTACTAATGTTTTCATGCATGTTTGTAGCATTATTTCAGTTCTACTCTTAGACATATCACTACTATACTCATACAAATTTCCAAAATACTTTTTCCAGTATTGTCTCCCTCTGGATATTAGGATGGCCCCGACCCTGTTGGCTTTCCGGAAGGCCTTGAAAACCTGGCTTTGTGCCCGGGCCTGGGGCCCCAAGTGTGGGAAGGGCCCTGTTGCATGGTTATGTTAACACCATGGCTTTTAGATTGCTTGGCTGTATTTATATTTATATTTAATTTTCTGTTATTGTTTTCATTGTTTTATATCATGACTGTTTTTATTGTTGTTAGCCACCCAGAGTCACTAGTTTGAGATGGGTGGTGATATAAACTGAATAAATAAATAAATAAATATCAGTTTCCTCTCAAATAACATCATTGCTTTTTAGCTTCAGTTACTTCAGAAACTGATTTTAAAAATTCAATTAAAATTAATGCTCATTTTTTCTGGGCTACCAAACACTGTATGGCCACTTGATAGAAACAAAGAGCAAATGTTTTCTGTATCTCTTCCTGCCACCTATGGCTATCTGGATTTGGCTGTCTTGAGACTGTCCTAGATTGTTCTCAGCAATCTTCCATATAGCCTTCTAATCTTGATATTATTTATCATACGGGTGAATGCAATTACCCAACTAGGATTATGTAAGAAACTTGAAACAGTTGTGGTCCAAAATGCATTTTATTGAAGAAAATAAGTACAGTTTTTTTTTCTAAACAGCATTTTTGTGTGTGTGCCAAGTCTTAAAAAGATCCTAGATGCTCTAGCAAATACTACAGGGACATCTTATTTATGCCCCATAATAACTGAGGATTGCCAGCAGCTAGCTTCCTGCTAGCTCTGCAGTTCACTGTTTCAAGACTGAAATACTAACTTCCGGCCCTTTGCATTTTATTTTGTTTGGAAAACTTTGAATAAACTATTGGCCTAACTTGATTCTGCCTGCAAAATTACTTAATGTGGTAGTATTGCAAGCCAAAGACTCTTTGAATATGTGCACTGTTGTATTGAATAAAATGAACACAGTTCTTTTCTAAGATTGTTAGTTTATACAATCTAGTTCTAAAACCATCAATATCATTGTACTCTGTCATGTTTGACTCTTTAGCCCCATGGGCAGCATCCAATTCCGGTGCAGTGCCTCTGTCAAAAGCACTAATTGGAACTTGATCACACTCAATGGGTCTGACTTGCATTGAAGTGAACATAGGACAACAGCTTTGGACTAATCTGAATGCAGGGCTAAACTCTTTGTAATGCACATGAACAGACTTGGCCCTGCAAGTCTTCTCCTCCTTTTTCATATGACAGATGAAGAGATCAAAAGTTTCTGGTTTTAATTTAAACTAGCCAGAGGTCCCTGCTGTAACTGAATCCAGGGAACTGTAGCAAAAGCAAGTGTAACAGAGAACTTCAATTAATTTAAAACGGGGAGGAGAGAGGCAATCTTGATCTCTTTCCCTCACAAGCACTAAAATCTGGTTGGGGCTACACTTAATATTTGGAGAGGAGGGATACAGTAGATGCAAACTGGTTCATACAGACCAGGAATGATAGATGTCTGCCTTTTTCCTGAGCTTGGAAGACATTTTGTTTTATACATGAATTTAATCCTATTTTATGGCTTACACAATAGGTACATGTTTTCCATTTCAAAATAACAGAAGATAATTTTGCCAGGTGGTTACAGAAGCCTACTAAGGGCACAAAAAAACAACAAAAAAAGGGAGTTTAAGGACTGCATGTGCCCTGGTACATGAGCTGCTTCTAACCTGTGTTAGAGAAAGAACACAAAGATGGTCTTATTTAGATAGGTTTACTCACCCTATATGTGAAACCCACGAATACAGTAAGATATAATATTGTAAACTTGGGATAATTCTGATTCTGAAATGTGCTCCTGTAATTGTGTTTTTAAGATTTTCTACCTTCCTTCCTTCTTTCTTATAAAGTACCTTTCCACAGTGACTTTAATAGATTGAAATCAAATTAGCCTTTCAAAGTTGTACGAGGCTTAAATCAGTAGTAGATAGGTTTTGTGTGTGCTCTCTCAAGTGCAGCAGCAATTCACCTCATGGTTCAATTTTCAGCCAAAACAAAAAGCAAAAAATCTTCAGAAGAAAGGATTTTCCCTGTTGCTTTAGGTTTTTTTTTTTCCTGGCATTTTTTTCCTGCAAGTGCAGGGTCTGCTCTTTTCAGATCAACCAAATGTTCATCTGTTGGTATCAACAGGAATTAACCAACCTTAGGCTTTCATGCCTAAGGCAGGACTAGAACTCACAGTCTTCTGGTTTCTAGCCTGGAGCCTTAACCACTAGACCAGCCTTTCTCAACCTTTGACCCTGGGGGAACCCTTGAAATATTTTTCAGGCCTCAGGGAACCTCTGCACATTCAGGCTCAAATATAGTCCAGAAGTTACAAAATTATTATAGTTGTTTCATGGGTAGGCCTGTATATATGCATTAACAGTGTTCTTAAACTAAACATAAAGAATGAAACTTACCTCTTTAATGCAAAGTTGCCCGAAATTGAGATTTTTTTTAAAATAAATCATGATCTCCCAGGGAACCCCTAGTGACCTCTTGCAGAACCCTAGGGTTCCATAGAACCCTGGTTGAGAAAACCTGGACTAGACCAAACTGGCTCTTTCCCTATTGCTTTAGTTGCCCAGGCATATTTGTCTGACTCAGAACTTGACCTATAAACCTGAATTTTGCAATGATACTGTTTGCGAAATTTATCACAAAAGAATCAGAAACAAAAACCAGGAAATGACTTGACCACATTTTATAGTACCTGGATTTGAATGACAGAAGAATACTTCACCTTTGTTTGTACCTGTTTCATAACCACCTGGACAGCTCATGCAGTTCAGGTGCAGGAACTCCATGAAGCCAACAGGTGTGACTTTATTCAACTTATTGTAGTTCAAGATGGCATTATTTCACATTCTCACAAACACATATATGGGACTGAAATGGGGACAATGGGGAAACAGAAACAGAGAGGGACTTATCATGCCTTTTACACAGTGACTCCAATTTAGACTCAGTCATCTGGTTTTCTTACTTTTATACAATTGTACGAACAATTTTTAAACAAAATTGAAATAAATCTGGAAACTGATATGCAGACAGCCACTGCAAAGATGGCTGAGTTCCTAATCATAGTGGTGATCAAACAACATATTGTGGTTGGCTGTGGTTTGTGTTATTGGATTTATTGGACAGATAATTAAATGGCCTATCCATGGCTGGCACCAGACTTAGTTCATTCTTCAACACCCAAAATTCTAGCCAGCATAGCCATTGGTGAGAATTTTGAGGGCTGGAATCCACAGAAGACCAGGTCAGGGAAGGCTGATGTTGTGTAAGAATATGCTCAGTGTTTTTTCTTCTCTGATCAGGTAATTGTCTAGGGTAGAAAACAATGGGCATAGTAGGAGTTCCTAAGTCTTATAATCTACTATACATAGAAAACCACTAAAACCACTGTACTTGCTCTGTATAGGATTAGCCAATAGAATTGCAGTATTACCTCCCCACAGAACTCTGTGCATTGGATAAAAAGCACTTATAGGCAGCTTTCCCCATCACTGTGTTGTAAATATGATTGTAGAAAGATTGGTAGGAAATGAGATTACAATCTCATTTACTCTGTAATCTCCACCCTCACTGTACTTATCCCAGCACTGCCAAGTGAACCTGATCACAGTTTTTGTAAGAGTTGCAGTTAAGCTCTTAAGAAAGCACAACTGAAATTGTCCCCTAAATATTTGCTGGTTCGAGCTTTTGAAAGTTCTACCCTGTGCAAGTTGCCCCATGGATTGCTTTTTGCATCCTTCCTGTGTGAAATTGCTTTGAGGAAAAAGACACTTAAGCTTAAGCAACTGATCTGAAGCCAAAGCTATCAAGTTGTTTTAAAAAAAATCCTACTGAATCAAGGAAGAGCTTGAAAGCTGACTAATGGATTTTCAAAGCATCCCTTTGAAAAGAATAGGTATCTCTTTAATTCCAGCTGCTGGAAGAAACTGCATGCCATAAAATGCCCTGTGTAAAATTACAGAAGGAATTGAGATTTTTCTCAGAAGTCCTTGTAGACCCTAATTCCCAAGCACCCAGGACCACATTCAACAGATGGTGTGAATGATATTGTGTTATATGAGATTGATTATTGCTATGTAATTTTTGGGGGGTGGGGGAATGTAAAATTTTCGTGGGTATGTGAAGATGGAAAAGGAAATGAAATATATCCATGTTTATCTGCTCATTGTAGAATCATTTGTTTTGAGTGATGTGGGTACTTCCTTGAATACAGGCGCAAGACTACAAAGCATAAATGAAGATGAATATAAGCACTCGGAAATGTTTGCATGATGAGAAGTTTCACTTTAAAAATGAGCATAGTGGAATGGAACCAACAAGCTTACTCAGAACTCCCATAAAACGTGACTCTTGTTTGAGAGTGCTTAGGAAATATCAGGCGGTAAAATTATACCCTTCCAAGTGTCCAGGCAGAAGCCAACAAGTTATAACAGCAGCACTTGTATCTTTAGCCATTTCAGGAGAGGAAAAATGAATCGTTCCAAACCATTAGTATCTATTTCCTTTGTCATCGGAAAGGGAAACCTGTGAGTTGTTGACTTAGAGCAATGAAAGTGGCTTGGGATATGACAAATGAGAAAAGGACATTGCAGTGGAAATTCAGAAGGGCAATGAGCTGGTACTTCCCCATTTGTTCTCTTGCCCACTCTCCTCATTCTAGCTTAAATAAATCTGCAGGCTGGATGAATGCAATAGTTAAAGGGCTTGAAAACATTTAACATTGTAGTCTGTGTTGCCAAAGGCACAATATTGCAATGGGTCAGAGATGTTAGGGCATGGTATTTTGCCACTACGTATGTCACCTTTGGGTTTCTGTCAGCCAAAAAAGTGATGAATATGGAGTTCATTTGGGTAGCCAGAATTTCATTGATATCTATTGCTGGAATTACAGACTAGGTATTTCCTTATATTTCTTCCTTCTGAACTATGCCTCAGATTTGTTTCAGGTTTGCACTGGATAATGAGTATGGACAACCTCTTCCTTCACAATCTGTATTTCTGCTTTACAGGAAGGGACAGCTCCCTATGGAGCCAGATATGTAGGGTCCATGGTGGCTGATGTTCACCGTACCCTGGTGTATGGTGGGATATTTTTATATCCAGCTAACCAGAAGAGCCCCAAAGGAAAGGTATGCTTTAATTGACTTATTATAAGAAAGTACATTTTTAATGAAAAAGGTGTGCATTCTCATTCCTTGGAAAATCAGGATTTAAAAGTAGAGGAGCCCAATTCACACATTTATGGAAATCTCAAGGATTCCTGAGTCCTTTTTCAGAACAAGATTGTCAAACACATTAAGGTAATGCATCTTCAAAACCTAACGTTTGGATAAGCAGTCAAGCTCCAGACAAATTCTTAAGCTATCTAGTGAATGAGTTGAGGTTTCTTACAGTGAAAATCAGGAATAAGTATATAAGCAAAACTTCCATATTAATTATTATTATTATTATTATTTATTACATGTATATGCTCTCCAACTCCTGATGACTCTTATTATTAGGGAATAATCTCAATGTATACAATATGCTGAATCTGTGAGTAAATGTGTTTAGGATTACTTTGCACAATTATTAGAAAATTAATCACAAGCCATATCTAACCCATAAGAAACAGAACCACCAGCAGAGACTATTATGAAAATGATATGACTTCATTGTTTAAATGATGGCACTTGATCAGTGGTTTCAATGGGTCTTTGACTCTGCTGCTGCAGTTTTATAAACCTTGACAAGGTCCTAATAAATTCAGGATTTCTCATTTTTAGTTAGAAGGTGATAATAATTTAAAATTCTCTGGAGAGAGCGCAAGTTGATTTAAACAGCAGAAAAATAAATTGTTTCCTAACACGTTCATTCCTAAGTCTTATTAGTTAGTCCTGGAACATTTTTTATCAATAAATTAGTGTTATACGACATTTACAAATCTTTCTGAAAGCTACCTAGTGAAAAAATTCACTTAGATAAAAACATACACAATGGTTGAACTAGCAGAGAACAGCTTACTGGTCAGAACAATGTGCTGTGTGATGGACACTGTACTGTATATCTCAGTTTCCAAATCAACGTTTGTCTCACATGTTGTTGTTCCTGCTTCAGAAAGTATCACAGAGGGTATGAGGAAATAAGGGGGAAATGCCCTTGCTCCCATTCCAGAAGACATAAAGCCTTTCAAAGTTCTGGCAAACTAAGGAGGTTTAAGAAATATAGGTCTTACTATGAATATATAGCAGACGTTTTAGGAACAAATTAGATGGAATTCTATATGGAAAAAAATCCAATAGAACAAGGAACGGGCAGGGTGAGTGTTAACATACTGTATGCTAAGCCATAATTTATTAAACATGGTTTGTTAACTAAGCCACAGTTGAATGGATTCTTGTTGTTGGAACCCATAAACTGCTTTTTAATAAACCAAGATATGGCTGGATTCATACAAAACCACATTTTGGCTTAGGATGATGTGAAATTCAGCTTGCAAAGTTCTCTTTATATGGACTGGGAATTGATAACTGAAAAGGTTACAGGTCAGCTAGTCCAGAAGTGGCCTAGTTCTCCTGTAATGCTGAGCAATAATGCATGGTCAACTTATCATGCTAAACCAAAACTATAAGACGACCATGTTGCGGCTTAGAATGAAGTGTGGCTTCAACCTCTATGTTCACCCAGCTCAACATTATCTTGTCTGGGGGCTAGCAGTGCTTTTCAAAATCTTAGGCAGAATCTATTACCAGGGAGTAGTAAGGTTGAATCTGGGACTTTCTGCTTGTAAAACTGCTACAAAACTATTGTTCTTCCTGATCGTGCTTGCTCATTGCTGGAGAAAAATGCAATTTGTGTTCCTATTGAAATGAATTGGAAAGATTAATTTGGACTGGACTGCATTTATTATTGTTGTGGCTTAAAAAGCAGCAGAATGCAAGGACTTTAAAACTGACAGATAATCTATATATGAGTGTTCATAATTTGCAAAACAGTTGTAATTAGATAGAAACTTTTAAACCGCTTCCTAAATAGTTTGAACAAAAGCAATTAAACTGAGAATAATGGGTGTTTTGCTTGCATTCTAGCTGCGGCTCTTGTATGAGTGCAACCCCATAGCTTTCATCATTGAACAAGCTGGCGGAATAGCTACTACAGGCACCGAGGCGGTGCTGGATGTAAAGCCAGAGTCTATTCATCAGAGAGTCCCTTTTGTTGTCGGTTCTCCAGAGGATGTTCAAGAATACCTCACTTTTGTACAGAAACACCAGAAAAGCAGCTAGTGACCCTCCAAATTACCCCATCTATTAGCTTTTGCACTATGTCCTGGGAAAAATCTGATGTTGCAAAGTAAAAGAAATGTCCATTCTGATGATCACAACAGAGAAGGGGTTTTCCCTCACTCTTAAAAAAAAAAGATTTCTTCCTCTCACTAAAAATATCTAGTTGGTCATTTTTTAAAGAAAAAACAAGAACAAAACATGGGTCTTTTTGAATGAACTGAGTACCTCTTTTTCTCAGACAACCTTTGCATGTGAAAGTTCAGTCCTCACGTCTAACTGAATTATCTGCTGTTTTTTCCCTCCATCAAATCAAACACTGTGTCCACTCTTGTGACCTATGAGGTCATGGGTTTATCTCCATTTAGATTTGATCAAAACAAGAATGCACTTTTTTCCAAATGGTGTGTCCACACTGTTGGGAACTTTGCATCACCAGCCCGGCCCAGATGTGTACAGATTAAAATGGTTTTTCTTGTTTTGTTTTGCACATATATTATGCACACCAAACATTTACAAGATGATTTTACTTTCAGCTAGCTAACACAAATAACTCACACATCTTAAAGCTCCCCAGATTTGTTTTTCCCAAAAGCATAAAGAATAGATTGTTATGCCTACATAGCAAAGATGTTTCTGGTACCTTGACAAACAAAGTTTAAAGAGAGATTCCAGTGCAAGATTCCAATACTAAAGTTCACAGTTTCTATTCAATTTGGACTTGGTTAGATCTCTGGATATGACCCTACTGCTGGGGAATCATGTAAGCATATCTAGAACAACTATCTTACCCCATGGAAGGTTTCTGAATGATTTATTTTGTTCTATTTTATGTACAGTTGGACCCTGTATAAGAATATAACAGATCTATTTATTTAGTTTAATATTTGTAGCCCATTTTTTTGAAAAAAAATAATGATTTAGAATAAAAGAGCATTGTTGCCCATGTTTTTTACAATTATTCTTCAGTATCATTTGACATCTGAGATCAACACGGTCTGCATCTCACAAAATTGGCTTGACTTCTCAGTAATTAATCTGTTAATCTTTGAGGTTCCATCAGAGTCCCTAATTGCCTCTCCTGCTATATCACTATTTTATACAAAATTCCAAGCTGCCTCATCAAGTTGAAATCCCATACCCGCTTCTTAATATTCTTTTAAGGCATAGAGAATAGCTTGTTGTGTTTGATATAAAAGCTATTTGTGTGTTAGATTTATACCCTGCCTTTCCTTCATGAGCAAAAGTTGGCTTCCGTGGCATTTTTTCCTGCATACTATATTTTTCCTCCCAACATTCCTGGACTGAGAGTATATGAGAATGACTAGACCAGCAACCCAGTGAAACTAAAACCTGTGTCTTCCTAGTCCTAGTTTAAAGCCATAACTACTACCTGATTCTCCTCTGAAGATATTCCTCTGATTTCAAATGATGTTGTTACACACTGTTCTTCAAATATTGCTGATGTTCTTGATTGGTGAGATCTCATAATCTTAGCAAGAAATTATTGCACTTGAAATGATGAGAACTTGTAGCTTGTTCTTCTGCAAGATATGTTCAATTTTTCAATCAGTGATAGGTTAATTCCGATTTGAATTTGATCATTTTTTTCTCCATTTTTCCAACCACATACATACAATGGCTTACAAAATTAAAACTATGAGATTATTGAAATACAATCATTGAAATAACTGAAATCAACAAGAGATAATACAAGTAGTGCCAAGCATAACAACAACAGAAATTTCCCACTTACCCTCCTGAAACAAACAGTTATAGTCATACATACAGAAAAAGTAGTAAATAGCAATGATCCTGTCTTAGATGAATCCCAGGATTTGTGAGTGACTGTTTATAAAATATATTGAATGAGTAATAGCTAGAAAAATAGCACATTGCAAGACAAGCGAAATTAGAAACTGGTAACCATACGTTTGTTATGTACTGTATTTCATGATATCTTTGTTTTCTCAGTACTGCAATATGTATAAGGGAGAAATAGAGGATTATTCTCTCAATCCGGTATATTCAACAGCTTAATAATAGGTTTCCTATTAGGGGCATATTTGCTTTGATTACTGTTTATTATTCAGTCTTTCCTTTCTTTATGTGAAGGTTAGGGGCTAATAAAGATCAGAATATTTGTCCATTGTTTTCTCTGACGGACTCAACTTTCCTTGAGTGCAAGTGTATACAGGAAGAGGACTAAGTAAATCCCTGCACTGTGTCCAGTTCTTCTGCAACCATCCCCCTTCCCCTACCAAGAAACAAAGAGGAACATTTATTTTGAAGAATCTCCTAGAGCAAAGCTGCTGAGATCTTAAAGTTGCAGCAGAATCCTAACATACAAGTTTGCCCTGACTGTTCTGGCTATATCAGCCACATTGGCTATGACTAGCAATCAGCTGACTTTAAGTTGCCTGAAGCCTAAAAGTCTGTTCTGCAAAGCTACTGTTGGTAGCTTGAGTCTTGCCAGTACACGTTTTGCTGGAACAAATGCAATTTGTACAAGGCAGAGGATCATCTAGGAAGAGGGATTTAGGATAAATTGACAATAAATGCTATTCAACATTATTACAGTTGACTTAATTTGCTTGGTCAATGTACTGGTCTACCATGTGATCTATCACATCTTATAATGCATCTATTAATCTGTTGGTTCACTTCATCTGAAAAATAGCCTCTATTCATTTCAGTTTGTCTGATTTTTTTTTTCCGTATCTTCCAGGGAAGTGACATTTTCAGGACTGCTAATAGGGATCTTGTACATATTGTAACTGGAAATCCTCTATTTGTTGGCAGAAGAATACAACATCTTTAGCAATATTGCTCAATAGCATTTATCTGGTTTTTCTTAGAAAAAGTTCCATAATAACATGCTTAGTACCTTATCTTGACACCATTGATTAATTTCATTTGTGAGCCAAAGGGAGTCTCTGTTCTGCTTTGATCTTCCATATTACTTAATTTCAAAAAGACTTCATTATCCAGATTTCCCCAGTCTGGACTCCAGATGTGTTCAGATTGCAGTATCTAGAATTCGCAATCAGTATGCCCAACACATCCCACCTGAACATACAGAGGGCATAAGGTTGCCATAATATATATTTTACGGATTATATTCACACAACCCACTGCCTGGCCTGGTGGAACAGCATCCCCACAGTATGTGGATAGCTCCGACCCTGCTGGCCTTTAAGAAGGCCCTTAAGGCCTGGCTGTTCCCTAAGGCACTGGGCCAGGATGTTGTGTCAGTTCTCAATGTGTTGACATATGAAGAACTAATTTTGACCCCCATGCTACAGGTCAGTGTGTGTGTAGGTATGTGTTTGTGCATGTGTGTATGTGTGTGCTCTTTTTTCCCCAGGAGTTTTATATGTATTTGCTATTTTTAAAGGTGTTAGCCACCCAGAGTCACTTGTGAGTGGGCAAACATATGACTTGAATAAGATATAATACATGAATAATAAAACCAGACCTGCCAATATCCATGGAGGAGGCATTATAACAGCAAAAATGCTCACCCAGATCAGTGAATGTACATGTAGAGAGATCATCCCTGGGCCCTATCAACAAATGAAATGTCCCTGCCAATTACTGTTTAGCTTCCAGCAGAATTTTAGCACTGAGGGAAAGGTGTCAAGATATCATATTCCCACTCATCTGCTATTGTGTTTGAAAACAAGACATGGGCAGAGCCAGGACGCTCCATTTTGGAATGCATTCTCAGCACACTTAACCTCATCCTCTTGCTCTTTGATTAACTTATGGTAATCTAGCTTGCCAATGTTTAGAAGCGTACCATTTCCTGTTCTAGTCAAACCTTTGATGCTTCGGAACTTTACACAAAACGATTTGCTTTCCTGTCACTGACATTCATACATGAGATGTTTTTTAGAGAGTTTTGCTGACGTAAAAACTGCTTGAAAAGCGTTATGAGAAAACAGGTCTTGTCTTACAATAACTCAGCGTTGTATACAACTTAGGCTGCAGTCTTCCAGCACAAGTAATCAGAATGACGTCCTGCTCAGTTCAGTGTGACCAATTTCTGAGTCATCAGGTTAGGGGTCAAACTGGCTTACTTTGCAAGAACATAAAGATCAACCTCAGGGCAATGGAAAACCTTGTTTACCAAGCCATGGCCTGCAAAAACAAAGGTAAGCAATAGAAGAGAATTTATGTAGTTCAGGGTTGAACTGTGGAGTCATTGGTGCTCTCTGAGCTTGGTTGTTTGCTTTCAATACCCTAATCAAGGAACTACCAAGGAGAAAACTACACCCCCACCAATGCTGGCGTGGCAAACTACTGTATATAAACAGGGAGCAAACCCCAAACTCACTCGCACTGATGGTGTTACCTAGTCCAATAATGAAACATCTGCAAGCAAACCACCAAGCTTCAGCCATCAATAGACACATAAAGATAAACCACATTTACACACCATTCAAGAGAGCCAATAAAAAAGCTAAGAAGGAAACAAAAAGACCAGAACATATCCTCTCCAACAGCCAACACCCAGATAAGCAGGGATTGACAAACCATCAAGCAGAAAACAAGGCCCTAATCAAGGAACGACCAAGGAGAAAACCCCACCCCCACCAACACTGGCAGGGCAAGCTACTGTATATAAACAGGGAGAAACCCCACACTCCCTGGCACTGATGATGTTATGTAATGAAACGTCTGCAAACAAACCAAGCTTAGAGAGGATTAAGTCCAGACATGATCTAAGAAATCTACAGAAAGATAGTATGCAGGATTTAAATAATGTCTACTACTTCATTAATTTTCATAGATCAGTTCTTCATGCTTTGTCAGGATTCCAATGTTTTGAGTACCCATTATATATAAAGTAAATTCAACACAAGGGTACTGATTTCTTTTTTTAAAACAGTTGAACATATGGTCCTCGTAATACTGGACAACTCCCAGAAGCCCATCCAACATCATCTCCTTTAGAGAAGCCTTTCTTGGCTTGATAATTTCCTCCAAGTAGACACGTATAAGATTTCATTGTCAAATCTGGAACCCTCCCAACTTTTGGGCACAACCATCACTCTTTCTGAAAGCTGTTCCTACTGAAATTAGTTCTTGTTCTGATACTTCAGGTCAATCTTGACTCTTGGTGATTATGTGCACAGATCCATAATGTTTTCTTGGCAGCATTTTGGAAGTGGTTTGCCATGGTGCTCTTCCTAGGGCTGAGAGAAAGTGACTGGCCCCAAATGATCCACCTGGCTTTTGTGCCTAAGGCAGGACTAGTACTCAGGTCTCCTTGCCCCTAGTCCTGTGTTTTTAACTGGCTCTTTGGGGATGGTAAAGTGTGGAGTTATAATTACATTCATATTAACTGTTTTTGTCTGGCCCTATCTACCTTTGGAATCACCCACATCACCAGCAGTCAATTCTATGATAATTAAGTGCTCTTCTACACTTGAGCAAAGCAATTCCAATGCAGACAAATACTACTAGTATTTTGCTCAGGTTTTCCCCAATAGAATATTGCTGGTTGTCATGTTTGTATATAACATGAAATAAATAGAAGACAAAATTCAAGAGTTTACTAAGGGAAAAGGAGGAACATCCTCTTTTGCCTTACTTTCAGGAAATGGTCTTGCTTGGAAAATAACATCTGATATGACTGTCTCAACTGACCCAAAATGAAAAACCAGGACAAGTTTAATGTACAAATGAAACTCAAAGCTCAAGACACTGAAATGTACAGTATTTATTTCTGGAAGCTGTAATACTTTGTGCAAGTTGTAGTTTAAAAAACAAAACTGCTGGCTGCAAGTTATCAATATCACAAGCTTGGGCTCATAAGCAACATTTACACTGAAGTTTTAAAAAAGAGGGCTTCTCTTGCCATCAAGTAAACATCATAAGTTTCAAGGTAAAAAAAATTAAATCACAATTTGGTTCTCAGAAGAAGATTCCATCTCATGTATTAGAAAACATGTGCAATTGTCAGTTCAAAGTCTTGGTGCCAGAATAGTTTGGTGGCCCCAGAAAGCAGCAAGAGAGGCCAACAAGCTGGAGTCCTTATTCCAGTGGTTCATCTGCCTGTCAAACTAAGATGGCTATGGCTGTTCCAGGAGACGCCTTTGTTTGCACATTTATACCATAGGATAGCTAGCTGCTGTGGCTATTCCACAGTGGTTGTTTCGGTCTTTAGCCATGTATACATAGCCTTTGTCACCCCAGTTTTCGCTCCAGCTGAAAAGAGCAATATAAGAGTGTGTTAGGAGTCTTTCCATTCTGGCAAGATTTTTCTTGGAATGTAACATGTGCCTGTCATGTAACATACGAAGTTACCATGCAGCAGCATTGCAAGATATACATCCATCATCCACCTTTTTGGAGGATAGTTAGCAATACCTCCCTACCAATCCGTACACTCAAACTCTCTTTTTGTTTATTTTGCTAAGATATATATCTTGCTTCCTTTAGAAGCTCATGGCAGCATACACAACATTCCCACAGACTGGACACCTGGGCCTCCCCCGTGCCAGTTCAGCACCTTAACCACCATACTACACTGATTTATGGATTTTTGTTACTTAAAAACAAGGTAACAAAAAACCCAAATGCAGTTCTCAGCCCAGATGACTGCATTCACACATAATGCCAACGCAGTTGATTTGACACATACATTGTTATGAAGTGGCTTGGCAGACAAAACAGATCAACTATATTTTCAAAGTGCATGGTATCAACATTGAAAAGGAGTCATTAGCTCACTGAGATTTTTTTAAAATGTTATTGTTTATATTGTTAATTATTAGAGCTTCATAACAGTTTATATTAAGTCATTAACGGTCCTACAATTTCCATCAGATCCAACAAGCAGGACTTGCAATGGGAGCAGCAGGTTAACTTTTCCAGGATTCTACAGATTTTAAGAGTTGGAATGGAGCTAAATACATACAGGTAGTCCTTGCTTAGTGACCACTCGGTCAGCAATATTTGCAGTTACAACGGTGCTGAATGAGACTTACAGCTGGTCCTTGAAGTTGTGGCTAACACAGTGTCTCTGCGGTCATGTGATTGTGATGTGGGTGCTCAGTAACCAGCACATAATTACAATGTCATAGCATCCCACGATCACATGATTGCCATTTGTGACCTTCACTGCTGGCTTCCGACAAGGAAGTCAATGGGAAAGCTGGCAGGAAGTCACAGTCACGTGATGTTATGCTTAACAACCACATGCGATTTGCTTAATGATCGCAACTGGAACTGTCGTAAGTCAGTGTGGTCACGTTTTTGCTTTGTGACTGCATCACTTAGTGATGGTGTTCCCAGTCCCAATTATGGTAGTTAACTGAGGACTACCCGTATTCATTTCACATGCCAGTAAGGTAATGCTCAAGATCCTGCAAGGTAGACTTCAGCAATTCATGGAGCGAGAATTGCCAGATGTACAAGCTGGGTTTAGAAAAGGCAGAGGAACTAGGGACCAAATTGCCAATATCCGCTGGATAAGGGAAAAAGCCAGGGAGTTTCAGAAAAACATCTATTTCTCTTTTATTGACTATTCTAAAGCCTCTGACTGTGTGGACCATAACAAATTGTGGCAAGTTCTTAGTGGTATGGGGATACCAAGTCATCTTGTATGCCTCCTGAAGGATCTGTATAACGACCAAGTAGCAACGGTAAGAACAGACCACGGAACAACGGACTGGTTTAAGATTGGGAAAGGAGTACGGCAGGGCTGTATACTCTCACCCTACCTATTCAACTTGTACGCAGAACACATCATGGGACATGCTGGGCTTGAGGAATCCAAGGCTGGAGTTAAAATCGCTGGAAGAAACATTAACAATCTCAGATATGCAGATGATACCACTTTGATGGCTGAAAGCGAAGAGGAACTGAGGAGTCTTATGATGAAGGTGAAGGAAGAAAGTGCAAAAGCTGGCTTGCAGCTAAACCTCAAAAAACCCAAGATGATGGCAACCAGCTTGATTGATAACTGGCAAATAGAGGGAGAAAATGTAGAAGCAGTGAAAGACTTTGTATTTCTAGGTGCAAAGATTACTGCAGATGCTGACTGCAGTCAGGAAATCAGAAGACGCTTAATCCTTGGGAGAAGAGCAATGACAAATCTCGATAAAATAGGAAGCGAGCAGAGACATCACACTGACAACAAAGGTCCACATAGTTAAAGCAATGGTGTTCCCCGTTGTAACATATGGCTGCGAGAGCTGGACCATAAGGAAGGCTGAGAGAAGGAAGATCGATGCTTTTGAACTGTGGTGTTGGAGGAAAATTCTGAGAGTGCCTTGGACTGCAAGAAGATCAAACCAGTCCATCCTCCAGGAAATAAAGCCAGAATGCTCACTTGAGGGAATGGTATTAAAGGCAAAACTGAAATACTTTGGCCACATAATGAGAAGACAGGACACCCTGGAGAAGGTGCTGATGCTAGGGAGAGTGGAGGGCAAAAGGAAGAGGGGCCGACCAAGGGCAAGGTGGATGGATGATATTCTAGAGGTGACGGACTTGTCCCTGGGGGAGCTGGGGGTGTTGACGACTGACAGGAAGCTCTGGCGTGGGCTGGCCCATGAAGTCACAAAGAGTTGGAAGCGACTAAACGAATAAACAACAAACCTGTATTTAACATCCCACATGCCTTACTGTTAGTTTGAACATTTGAAAGATAGAATGCAGAGAAAATGGATAGGACAAAACTCCTAAATTTCTAAGCATACCTGTTTTTAACTATCCAATACTTCTTCCTGCTGTCTTCATCTGCACCTTTAAAGCCATAGCCAACAACAAGAACACCATGATCTAGTTCTTCGCTACTGCAGTGTGGCTCATAATAAATACCTAAAAATAGAACAGATGATTAGCTTCCAGAAACTAGTAACTTCTCCAGAAACTGGGTTCACACGACATACTAAGCCATAGCATGGTATTAGCTTAGCTTTACATATCCACTCACCTGAAGGGTTTGGTCCAAAGTTTTAAATATATCTGATAAGACCTGTGTCCTAGAAAGCTATCTTATAAGTCCAATCACCAAATAATGTAGCTTGACAATAAAGTCTAACAGGTCTAGAGTTTCAGACAAGTGTTTCTTCTAATGAGTTAAGCCTCTTCCAATTCACTGGGTATCTAACTTTCGTTGAAAATAATAATGGCCAAACTAAATGCCAGAGTAAGAAACAGGATCAGAGCTTCAAAATACATGCACTAGCTCACAAAGTACAATCTCCCTCCACCTAACTTGCAAAAAATTTGAGGGAAGGAACTTTATTTTTAGGTAGGTTTGTTGAAGGCTGAACCACCACAGAATAGATTTTACAAACAGTTCAGCACAAAATTAAGCAAGCTTCTGATCCTCTCCAATCAAGACTCCTCTAACATCTGCAGATCTTTCTAGATAAGGGTCTGCCTTGTTAGCTCTTCTTGAATTTTGGAGAAGATCAGGAAACATAGTGGTCCATCTTCCCATTCTGTGCATGGCAGAAGAGGACATTTTCTGATTGCTTTTGTCTGCCCTTAAGCTTTGACCGCTCCCTCTACTCAATATAACCCTCCTCAATCCTGGACCAGAATAGAGAACTCAGAGTAATGGAAGAGTTAACAACAGGCACAAATAACAGCTAGTAAGAAATCCAAACCAAATTTTATATATTCCTGAATAGTCAGTGTCCAAAAATAGGGTTTTGTGGATTTCTTTGCCAAGCTAATGCCCATACAAATTAAGGGGTGGTGGTGATTCTGTTTCATTAAAATGAAAGCAAACAGGAAAATGTCCTAAACTCACTGACATACTGTTCCTCCTAACATAATTAGCAATCCATACATGCATTCCTGTTTGTGTGTATATATATTTTATGTATATATGATATTTGCTCATACATCAAATGAATTGGGGGCCATTAAAGCACTCTGGAACCCTCCCAGTTATTTCCCATTTCATGCACACTCCTAACACTCTATTCCGTATTTTCCCAACCCTGCGCCCTCCTGATATGTTGGACCACAACTTCAATAATTCCAGGTAACATGTGACAATGTTGAGAATGATGGGAATTTCAACCAGTGCATCTTGAGGGCAGTAGGTTAGTTAAGTTCATCCCAAAGCCTTTGTTTTCAGTGTCCTCACCAGACTCATAGAACTGGAAGGAGGTATGACTTGCATCAATAGCCACCGAGATTGGTCCTACTGCAGCCACTGCCTTCATAAGAGCTCTTTCCCTTCCTTCAGGGATGTCCACAAAGCCGGTATCATTAGCAGAGTTGTATTCAGGCTTATACAAACATTCTTCATCATCCTTAAAAAGAATAATCAATGCACTGGTTATGGGCTAAGCTCTATTATTCAAGGAGTTAATTAATTCTGTTAAAAAACAAAACAGGTTTGCATAAAATGTCTATTTCATACACCAAGAAGAAAGAAGTTGTACAGACTTCACAAGTGTTGCAATTTTTCAAGCTGTTTCACCTACAAAAGGTAAGAATGCCGTAGATTAGGGGTGTACCAAACAATTTGAAGAAACAACTGCTTTACACACAAAATGGGCATTTATAATATAATTACAAATGCCCATTGTGTGTGTAAAGCAGTTGTTTCACACTCAAAAGGAACTGCTTGAACCAGAATGATTTAAACAGTCTGTTTTAAACAATAAAATGGTGTTTTGAATCTGAAATGGTTTAAGATCAAAATGTTTTACACACAGCTCATTCTGAAGTGTATAATTACTTCATTTCTGAACTGCCCACAGGGAATATTGAATGTCCAAAATCATATAGCAATCTAAATCTAGGCCAAAGCCTAAGCTGTAATTGAGGCCTACGCATGAAATGCAATCTAAGCTCTGGTCCACTTAACCAAGGCCAGAAACATCATCCATATTGAAAGTTAACAAAGGGTCAACTTTTAGTTTTGGCTTAGCGTGGAATTGGTGGTAGCAATTGTAAAGATGAGCTGCTTTTTTCCCCTCCACGTGGATGGTTGTGGGTGAGTGAATCAGGGATTCAAAAAGGTGAGGAAGATTCAGGCTTTTCTTACCCTGCATGCAAGGACTCCAACTTGGCCACCCATTTTTTTTAAACATATAAAGAACAGAAAGGTACAAAGGTGGTTGAGATAACAGCTGGAGGGGGGTTAGCAATCATGGCTGAATATGGCTTTCTTTAGGACATGTATCCTGTCCTTTGGCTGCCCATGATTAATATTAAGCCATATTGGGCTACCAATCTCTGACTGCATAAATAAGAAATGGCAAAGAACCCTAAAACAGAATAGTACTACTAGGCTACTTGATCTGCAGATATTAATATCCTATTATCACACAGTGCTATGGAGTCTCATTTCTTTCTGGTCATCCTTATATTGCATGCAATGTATAGACAAAATGCAGTAAAACCAAGAAAAGACTGCAGGAAATATACATATAAATTAGCTCATCTATAAATATAGCCCTGTCTTAATTTTCCATTATGAATTTGAAATGGCAGGAAAGATTTTGTGGTAGTTATTTGTTCTCATGAGTAAGCTGAAGTTGTACCACAACATAAACTTCCTGGAACAACCCAATTTACCAAATTTTACATTTACCAAACAAAGTGGAAAAATGAGTTTTACATCCAAGCTAAATTATTCCAATCCCATTTTTTAAAAAACACTTTGTTAAGAGTAATTCAGCAGAATGGTAGAACGTTCCCCTTCACTAGATGTGTTCAAGGGGAAGCCGGACAATATTCTATGAAAGATGCTTCAGTTTGGGTTCTTGCACTGAGCAAAGGACGGCACTTGAGGACCAAAATATCTCTTTCTTACTTTCTTATTCCAGAGCTCCAAACTCATTCAAGTCACAGCAAAAGAAAGAAAGAGCATTAATTCCCGCATTTCAAGTTGCTGCAATGCCAACAGTGCAGAATAATATTCTCTCTCAAATAACCTACAAGTTAAAATCTATTAATTATACCTTTTATTATTTTATTTATTTTACTGGTCTTATACACTACTCCAATTGCTACCAATCCTGAGCAGCATACTTACCAATCTCCATAAACTGAGTTAAAACAATACAAAAAAAACCAAATCAATAATATCACCCAACCTACATATAGCACTAGGAACATTCATCGACATAACCCAAAATCAAAGACCTTCCACCACCAGAAGTAGTAAGATCACAGCACTGCAGTCCCCAATGCCTGATGGAATAACCATGTTTTAATTGGCTTCCAAAAAGCAGAAGGAAAGAGTGATCCAGGTATCTGGGGGAATGCTGTTCCTCAGAAGTGGGGGAACAGTAATTAAGAAGGCTCCCTGAGATGGCATTCCTTGAATGAAGGGATCTTTTGTCACTGGTTTGGGAATTATGTTCACAGATGTTACCTACTAATCAAATAAATCTGACAAGTGAATTTGAGTAAGAGAACAACTGGAATTGACAAGTCGAGATGAACAGATATAATCCTGTCTTTCAAAGCTTTGGTTTGCTGGTCAATGACCAAAATAAAGGAACTTCACTTGATTCAAGGTTACTTTTTACCTTTGCAATGTATGGATACGATTCCTCTGAATCAATGCCATTGTTATCCTTGATATACTGGAAAGCCTGGTCCATGAGTCCTCCATTACAGCCATGGTTTCCTTCTGGCCCGGAACAGTCAACCAGATTTTGTTCACTCAAGGAAACCAACTTGCCAGTTTTGCGGAAGTGCTGTCCTTCAAGGGCACCAGTTGCACTGAATGCCCAGCAAGATCCACATTGGCCCTAAGTGAAAGGGAACATGCATTTAAAAAAAAATCAGCACTGTGAGGTACTTTATTGTAATTCGTTGCTTTAAGAGAATAACCTTGTCTCCTACATCTTGTTCTCCAATACATTTTCCACTTTGCCTTCTTGTCTCTGCATCACTCCAATCTCCCAATGCCGCTTCCATTATTTTTGCTTACCAGTTAACTTTTCTTGCAGGCAATAGTTAAATCTCTTCCTGCTCTAACTTTTGGACTCCCTTCTCCTACCTCTTCTCCATAATGGTGGATTCACACCACATGCTGGGCTTGTTTGTGGCTTAGTATATTAAAAATCCAGCCAGCAACAGCTTCTGTTTCAGTGCATTGTGCCAGGCCAGGAATTGGTTAATTAACCCTGTATTCATGTGTTATGTGACACACTACTCACAGCAGAAGATCAGAGATTCTAGACAAAGGCCGGTGTCAGCTTTGGAAGTAACAAAACTACAAAAGTGCATATTCAGCAAGTTAGCTGGCAGCTTTTCACAGCCAATACTTTTATTTCCTGGCTGAGTAAGAATACACAGAGCAGCACATGAGAAAAAAAGACAACTGCTCTCTCCATCTTCAGTTGCAAGTCTGAATGAACAAACAGTTCAATAATTCTTATTCCAAAAGGTTGGGGGGGGGGACCTCCACATATTGCATCTCATGAAATGTGAACACCCTTGTGTAGTATATGCTACTTTAGGATCTTGGCACAAGCAACTTGACTTTTCACTTGAACTGCTGAAAAGCATTTGGTTTAATCTCTGCTGGCTCAGGCTGATGGTCCATCTAAATAAATCTCCTTTGTCTGGTCATGCTATCCCAGATGCCTCCATGAAGCTTGTAAGCAAAGGCAGTACGGTGATAGAGTGCAACAGTGGAAGAGACCTAACAGCTTGCATAGAAGGTACACGGCCTGTGATTCAGGAGGCATTATACTGCATTCACGATTAAAGTCACTGATAGCCTAAATTTCCATACATTTGACCAGTCTACTTTTAAAACTGTTTACACTGGTGGACATTACCATAAGGAATTCCACAGAACTCTGTATTGTGCAAATATTTTCATCAGATCACAATGTGAGAAAAGGAAAAAGATTTCTCTGTCCAAGTTGCCTCTATTGTGCATTATATACCTCTGCCATGTCTCTTTATCATAAGCTAGAAAGGGCCAGTTGTTATCTATTCTCTTGTAGAACTGGTCCAATTCCTTATCATTTCAATTATTTTTCCTCCCTGTTTTTCTAGGTCTAGAACATCTGTTTAGACTATTGCTTCAAAGGGCTATCATAAATTTTAAGCTTATGGCAATTTAAGTAAGGAAGACACATACCTGAGACTTAACTGGTGTTACATAACCTTTCTCCCTCCAGTCAACTGATCTTGGAGCCTCCAAGAAGTTCGGCTCAAGAAACTGTGATCCTTTATATTTCCTTTCAGATCGAGATTGTTTAAAGCCATTCATCACCTGCCTAAATTCTTCATTTGTCTGAAGAAAGAGGAAATTAATCAGTGTTACATGTAAGCAATTACTCAATAAAAGCAGCCTTGCAATTTTGCTTATCCATACCATGTCTCCAAAATGATTCATTCCTAGTCTGTAACTGTGTTTGCCTAGACTGTGGTCCAGGTTGTGCAATTCAATCATTTTCAGATTCTTCTCCCAGATCATCCTCCTCCAGCCTTCTTCCTTCTATGAATGGGGGACAAAATAAGCAGAATTTTGTTGCTAGGTTTTGCTAGCAGTTGTATGTATTAATTCAGATTGGAAATCACATCAAACCAAGCTGCTGCTTGGCTTTTACCTCTATATCTTTAATTCAGCTGCATATTCTACTTCCAAAAGGAAATGCAGATCATTTGCCAATTTAAATCGTTTTAGAAACCTTGGTTCAAAACTCGGATTAACACAAACCACGTTTTGATAATTCAGCCAACATAGCTACCAAGTCATCATTATATTTCTTAAAATGTATTTGTAATGATGCCTTAATTAACTATTTCTAGCATCTGACTCTTTTTGCAAGAAAGAAAAGACATGTGATTTTAAAAACAGATGTTTTATGCTGTTAATTACCAAAAAAATCATGCTGTTGAGTTCTAGGAGAAACTCACCTCATGATACTTCTTGCTGTGCCATGTTTTCCAGCTCAACCAGTGATCATCCCAAACAGGATCTAAACTTGGAGCAGCAAAGCAGGCCCCGAAACTTAGGGCTAAAATGCACAGATAGATCTTCATCATGAAATGTCTAAAAAGAGTGTGAGAAAACTGTCCAATTAGAAAGAGAACATCTCCCCTATATTATCTGAGATGGGAATAAAAATACAAGCTCTGTCCCATCATCCTTAAGTGGCCAAGCAAACCACACAGGCATACTGTATGTAGGACCAAGGCAGAATAGCTTAGCTTAGTTTGTGAACACAGATGCAAAGGAGCTGCTGCCTGCACTCATGAATGTGAAAGTAAACAATGACTATGAAGTTTGGTTGAAATGGTCCTGGCACCCATTCCATGTCAGCAATTTGATTTTCTGTAGGTACTTCGCAATTTCACAACAGAAAACAATAATTAAGGTCAGTAATATATTATGCAGCTATTTGTTGTTTGGTTTTAAATCTTGTACACCACCCGCAGTCGTTGTTTATTAGACCCATCCAAGTCATAGCAAACAAGCAATATATAAAAAATAAAAACCAAATGATGAATCATGTTCAACTGAAGTGCTGTTGTGCATATCTATTCAGAACTATATGCTTCTTTTATTGTAATTGTACCACCTTTTCTCAAAAAACTCAAGAGTAAGATCTTGGGGGGGGCATCCCTAATTTTATCAGTGCAACTTTCTCTGTAAGAAAGTAGGGGCAAATCACTTCCATTTTGTTGCCAAAACCCCCCACATGGATGTGTCTGTGTAGGCGCCAGGAGCCAAGTTACCCCTGAAAGAGATACTATATTTACTTTTTGGGTTGAAAGTCATTGTCCCAAAGACACAGGGAGCTCAGGGTGAGGCAGGGTCAAATGACACTTTCAAGCCATAGTTACAGTTTTTACTCAGGGTGAGGATCAGGGAAGTGATCCACATAAAGTTTCTCACACTTGCCATTATGTTGCTAAAAAGCAAAGATAAAATCTCTTTCAGGGGTAACTTGACTCCTGGTGCCTACACAGACACATCCACGTATGGGGTTTTGGAAACAAAATGGAAGCGATTTGTCCCTACTTTCTTCTGGTTTTCTGCTTCCTGGTCAATAGTCTTACCATTCCTGGATGGTCACCCATCCAAGCATTAACCAGATTCAACTCTTAGTTCTTCAAGATAGAGCTGGGTAAATGATTCACCAAAGAACTGGGATATTTTTATTAGCAAAATTCCTGCTATTTTCAGAGTGACAGCTTCAACTAGAACTGCAGTTAAAGATGAGAATTCTTTTCCTTGCACCAACATGGGTTGGGCTCTGCACTTTCTGCACAGTAAGAAGAGTGTATTGTTAGCTGTGTCTTTAGAGGAATGTACATCTTGGCTTTGAAACCTAGGTGAGTGTGTACAGCAATATATCTGAATAAAGGGAGGAAAAACACACATTTTGATATGCTGCCCCAAAATTCAAGTAACCTGGCTAAGAAAACAATTAACCTGCCTCCTCCCCTCTTATTTGCATGAGATGTAAGAATACTATAATACTATAATACTATTGGCAGGAGATGGAAAAGGAGAACTAAAACTTAAACCTTAGAATGAGACTTGGGGACTGTGGTTATTCAGGCAACCACAAATCCTACACTGCTGGGATTGCTTTTTGTTTATCCCTGTTTACCCTTCTTTCACATCATTCGCTTCAATCTGTTGGAGAAATTATATGGTAAGAAAATCAGAGTTAACAGATATCCATCTATTTGACAGATGTAGCACAACCAAGTAATTCAGAATATGATTACATGATATATAAAACTAGATTTCGTTTATAAACTAAATTATTTGTACAGCCTTTTTGCTCCTTCCATCCCTTCCAGCAGATAAATTTCTCCCTTGGTTACTGCTACAAGAGGGAGAGAGGAAATGTCTAGCAATTTTCCGAATCACCGATGATGCACAAACCTTAACAAGGTGGGACAGAAATTCTCATGTAAGTGCATTAAATGACTCATCTAGCGAAAATTCCGGGAATCACTTCCGCCGTCCTGACTCCGAGGCAGGGGCGGAGATGCGGGGCCTCCTGTGGGGGGGGCGCTTGCTGGCACTTGATCTGCCTCCAGTAAACAAATGCGGCAGCCCTCCCTTTCCAGGCGCCGCGAGGAAAACCGAGAAAGGCCCGGGATAAACAAGTCCCTCTGGCTACGCGTTGGGGGCAACCGTCCAAGCAGAAGCCGGCTGGGGCCTTCTTCAGAAAAGTGGGGAGGCAATCCCAGGCCGGAGAAGACGAATAGTGGGACGCGCTCTCAAAAGGCGGCTGAGGACAATTAAAGTCAGGAGCGAGATAGAAAGGGACGATCCAGGTCAGGCAAATTCCTCAACGTTTGGGACTCGCGCCAGTTTCTATGTCACATAAACAGCGAACAAAACAGGCGCGCCCTCAGTGCCCTCGCCTTGGAAGAGTGGAGGCGGCAAATATCTCGAACCGGTCCTGGCAGCCAAACCAAAGGAGCTCCAAGATGCACAACGCAATGGCCCTTCCGCTCATGCCGCTCTCCCCCGAGCCCAAAACACAGGGGCTCCGGTCGGTTAGCAGCCTTCTTTCCTGTGATGCATGAAAACCTCTATTCGGCGAAAAGCAAAGAGAGCCTTATCCAATCAAACACGACCCCCTCCAAGCATTTGCTAACTGGAATCGATGCGAATTGTCCTTCTAGGGGATCCCGGCGTGAAAAAGTCTGAGAGACGGAAATCAGTGTAAAAGAGAAGGCTGCGGCGCTCGTTGACATACCCACCCCACTGTCTTCCGAAGAGACCAAATTCTGAGTTAGGACCAAGAATCCAGGAACGCTGCTGGAGACGAACGTCCCTCTCTTCCCTAGAAATGATGCGAACCCCCTCGCCAGTTTTCCATCGACCTTACCTGCAACAGAGACCACCGTCCCTCTTCACCCTTCTGACGCGCTTCGGGCCGGGGTCTTTTAGAGCCTGAACCAGCCCAGCCCCTCTCGCGCGCAGATTGGCTGCAACGCGCGAGGGCGGAGCCAGGACTCATCTGCGAAAGATCGTGACTCCCGATCCCGTGATGCCGGAGGTGCTCAGACCTGTTGGGGGGCGGGGAGGGAGATGGTGGAACTTGGTGTGGGGCTCGGGAGACATGGGGAAGAAACACCAGCCGAAGAGGCGGTGTCCTCCAACAGCGGTCCCCTGACCAGCTGAATCCCTGCAGTCCCTCTGGAAGCTCAAAGGATGAAGGCTGACCTTGCCGAGCCAATTACGAAAAAGATCTGAGTGCCCCAATACAGCGTTCAAACCATTTCCTTTTCATGGGGTAGAGATGCTAAGGAATTGTATTCTCAAGCAAATTGGCTTTCTAGGTTGGGTGCAAGGGGATTGGAGTCCGGCAATATTTTACCGGGCCACAACCTCCCCACTTCTACTTCGTCTTTATGTTCAGACTAAGTGGTCACCTCTTAGAAACCGCGGAGGTAGCCATGGTATTACTACGCAGACATGGCTTGTTTCCTCTTAGTTTCTGGCTGTGGAATCGAGCAATCCGACTATACGAATCCTATGCCTGTTACGCCTCCCCCCCCATGCCACTCTTGGATCTCAGATTATATACTGCAGTTTAATGTGGATGGCTGTGCCTCAATAACAGAAGGAAGGAATGTTTGTTTAATTTTTATTCCGCCTATTATTATTTTTATAAATAACTCAAGGTGGCGAACATACCCAATACTTAACTGGGTTTTTTCCCCCTGAATGAAAGCTACTTCACATGGTCTGACAGAGTTTGCATGCTCTGGGACCCATCCATTAAATAATGTCACCTGGTGGGACCCAGGAAGTGGGCCTTCCATGCCTTGGCACTTGCTCTCTGCAACAGCATTCTCCTTCACATCCATATGCCCCCCCCCCAACACCCACCCTGGTCCCATTTAAATGAGCTCTTAAAATCCAGCTCTGTTCCCAGGCCCTGGATTAGAGTGGATGATGATCCCCCTGTGTAATGTTCCCGTTTTTTAAATAGTTGTGTTTTCAGGCTCTGTCATGGTATATTTTGTGTTTTACTGTAGTTTGAAAGATATGGGGGGGGGCTGTCTATACATTTCATAAATAACACAGTAACGAAATGTGGTAATTCTACAAAGGCAGCCCTACACATTTTGCCACCTAAGGTGAAAGTTAGGATCATGCCTCTTTCCAAGCTAAGCCCTGATTTACATGATATACTGATGTGTTTGGTTTGAGGCTAGTGAGTTCTGCAAACCCTGCCAATGGTAGTTTGTGCACAGCTTAGCTATGTGAAACTACCCATTCTCAGACTGATACTTGTCAGGTTACAGTATCTGAAACCTACTCCTGAGTAGACATTCATTGTGCTGTAATTCTGCAGTCCTATTTGCCTTTTATAGGCTTTATTCTTTACTGAATACACCATGTCTCGGGCCAGCTGCAGGTATGTGATGGATATTTGTGCATAGAAGCATGGAAGACTGTAGCAGGCATTTTTCATCCTATCAGTAATTTGAAGAGGTGTTAAGAGTTTCTGAAAACAATGGTCTTTAAAGGGTGGCAGTGAAATGGGAAAGGAATACCTGCACACTGCTTGCATTTAAACTAGAGTCTTCATGTTAAAACCAGATCAATGACATTCACATTAAGCCAACTGATGTAATGGTCAGAAGGAATGGAAGCTTGGGATTCAAGTCAACTGTGAAGCTCACTGGCTGGAAAGAAACAGTCATTCTTTAGTGTAGCCTACTTCATAGCGGTGACATGAGGATAGAAGGATAGTGGCAGAGCATCTTAGGCCACCTTGACCTCCTTGGAGAAAAATATGGGATAATAATAATAATACATTATAAAATGTATGGGATATAAGTGGCCTTGGTAGATTATAATTTGAGGTTTGTATAATGTTTTAAACTGCCTATTCTACAGTTCTCCATTGATCTATTTAGGGATTTCTATTGTACAATTCCATTCTTATTTGGGTCTTTAAATTATTCTCCTATTTAATGGACAAGTTACAAGATCAATTACTCTTGATTAATTTTGTTATTCTCTTAATGGACAGTCCATTTAATAAATAATAATTTACCCAAATAATGCTTTCAGTTTCAGGTTAACAAAGATTATAGGGTAAATTAGCGGTTATCCCTCCATAATCTTAAATTTGTCAGTGCTCAACCAATGAGTTGTTTACAATCACCTGATCCCAGAAGTCATGTGAGAGTTTAAGCCCATCTTAGAGATGATTGAATTTGCCATGTATAAATTAGGTTGAAGAGATTAAATACAACTCTTTTTTTTAAAGTAAAGGAATAGGTAATTGTTAAAGAATACGTAATCTTACTTTATGGATAACCCAATAGTTTAGGAACTGATAGTATTCAATCTTTAAGAATTTGAATATTTTTTGCACGTAGAATCAAAGGTCCTTTGAAAAGTTTGTCTCTGTGTTAGTTTCTACAGGAGTGCCCAAACTAATACAGTAAGCCTTGATATTTATTTGCATGGCAAAAACAGCTCGTAATACAGCTTATGGACAAATATATGATTTTTGACTAAGAGTCAGACTTTATGTCCACCTAATGGGAAGTTGGCTCTGGTGTATATCACTTTTAAAAATTACCCTTGAATTGGACTTTCTATTTTTTCACCCTCCATATTCTTCAGTAATAGAACTGGTCTCCTTGTTTTTACCTTGTATAAAATTTTTTTTGCATAATGTTGTAGGATTGCAAAAAGGCACAGTGATTTTCTGTCCGAAGTGTTTCTTTCCTAAGAAGCCAGCACAGAATTGAGCTACATGCTGCAGATCCATTAGTATTAAGTTGAAGTTACTTCCAAGTAAATGTGCCTAGCATTTTCTGAAGGGATTTGTGTAAAACTGACTGGGATGTACTTCCAATAAGAGTGAGCTGCATTAAGCATTTGAAGTTACAGTACATTGATTGTTCTACAGAGCCATGTTGATAAAGTCACAAACTCGCCTATCTTTGGAGAAACCTTGATATATGTATTTTAATATAAAGATAATAAAAACAATTCCCAGTCTCAAATTCCAAAAAACACAATAGTTCTGAAAGCATATGACATCAGCTTTAGCTCAAAATGAAGCCTTTACATGATATGGGAGATTTTAGAATAGGATCTAAAACTAAATTGGGTAATTTTTTTGGTGATTAGGGGCTTTGATTGATACTTTGTGGATGTCCAAAAGCTGCAGTGAGTGAATCATGCAAAATGAGTAGAAACAATTCTCTCCCTTGTGTTTTTTGGGGGACAGTTTTCTTTGTTACATACATACAAGTCTATTTTAATGCTTACATGATAGTTTTAATGTGTTTTCTACCTCAGAACAACATGAAACATGATCCCAGTTTCTAGCAGACAAAGTCAAAGTGATTTTGAAAGCTGCAGAAAAGAGATTTGATGCCCATGTATAGCCCTGGGCTTCAGATCTGAAAGTATGAGGGAATCAGGATCATGGTTTGGTCACAAAGATACACATACTTATGCCACAAGATTCTAATCCCAGTTCAAAGTGTCATGTTTGTTCTTTTCCAATAAAAAAGAAAAATTGATGTGAGATTTGTTCATGATTCATTTGTTCCTGTGTTTATTTTCTGTGTGGGCTCCCCTCATTCAAGGCTTGTGCCCCAAAAGAGGGAACAAAATGCAGAATATATGAGGTGAAGGAAAAGGCATATACTCTCTAATCATATATGCTCACATTTGACTTTGTATTTTTACTAACTGTAGCCAGATGATAAGAGAAGAAATTGCTGAGTAACTAGAAGTGAAAGCAATTGTCATTAAAAGATAATGTCTCACTTGAGCCTGATGTCTAGTGATGATGTGGACGTAACCAAGTAGTTTTCTATTATGTTCTGGATCTTTTTTTTTTGGTTACTTTTTTCAAGGTTTTTTTTTAAAGTTACTTCCTATAGTTCTTAGATTTTTTGTGGGTTTCCCTTCTAAGTAAAACCAGCTCTGAACCTGCTTAGATTTTTTGAGTTTTGCCAGCCAGATGCTCAAATAATATTTAGATTAAGTTCCCAGAATGTCCATGTAGTGACCAGAAGGTGAGTTTGACTGAAAGGAGACTTCACTTCTCAAGCCTTGTCATATGACAGAGCCATCTTTGTCACCATGCCAGCCTTCCCTAATCTGTCACTCTGTAAGTATTCTGGGGCTACAACTCCCAGAATTCTTAGGAAGCATGGCCAAAAGCTTGGAATTCTGGGATTTCAATCCCATAAAAAATAAAGGGTGCCAGACTGGGGAAAGGTACAGTAGGCCTGTTCAGATGTCCTTAGAATAATGAACAAATGATGTGGTAACATAAAAAACAAGCATTCTGCCTCTTTTCCATCGGTCACCATTGTTCTGAGTATCCAAGGTACCGTACTGTGCAGCAACCCTCTATAGGTGGAGGCTTCCTGTTTCAGAAGAGAATATGTGGAAAGCAATTATGATGACAGAGGCAGAAATGTTATTAATGTTATAATTAGGGATGTGCTGTGCTTTGGATTCAGCCATAAAGGTGATCAGAGAATGTGTGGGTGTGCACACTACATCTATTGGCACTTCCTTAAAGAAACTGTCCCAGAAAATACACAACTGGGGGGGATGTCCAAAAAGTCAAGATGGCTGCCACAGCCATGAAAATGAAGCTCCGCCTATTTTTACACGTATTGTGAAAACCCTATAGACACTCCAGCATCTCAGTTGTGGAGTTCTTCCCATCATCTGGTGTGTGCAGAAGAAGGAAGGTAGAAAAAATGGAGGAATCAATCGCTTTTCTTATGCAAAATCATGTGTAGTGGATCAGAACAGATGTAAATTTCATACTAATAGAGTTTTCTGTCACTGATGAGGAACAGGGTTTCTTGTATTGACTCAGACGAATATGCACTGATTTCTGTGGGGATTACTTTCAAATGCCCATTGGACTGTACCTTAAATGTTTATTTTAAAATCCCATGGAATCACTCATCACTTTTGATAATCTGTAATTCTCAATCTCAGCACAAAACAAATATAAATCAAGAAGGGTGGTTTACAGGACAAGGCACACCCTGCTGTTCCTTCTATGATGTCTTCCACAGCTTTATGTCTGCCATCATCTGTACCTGATTCCCACTCAAACTGAACTTGACTGTGTCAGCCATGCAGTTTTTTTTGGCAGCTTTACAGAACTAGTTTGTTTTTGCTTTCTCAGCTATGATTTCATTTCATTTCATTTCATTTCCCAGTTAGTGGTCCCCCACTGAAATATAATTAACCAGGTCAAAAATCAGCCAAGGTCAACTAGGCAGTTAACTCACACTGGCTAAAGGTAGGATAGGAGAGATTTATTTATTTTCATTTTTCATTCTTTGGGCACCCCTCCCCCCCAAATAATTGTATATTTACCTCCTGCAATAACCTACTAATACTTTGGTCAGCAATTTGAGTTGCTAAGAGATCCCCAGAAATTAAATCTAGGTACTGACGCTGATGTCACTATTGTCTTCAGTGAAGACACAGAAATGTGTGTGCAATGTGTGTGCAATAACATTTCATGTTAGGTCTAATGGTTGATAACATAGATAATATAAGACAACTATTTTTCTAGGAAGTCTTTATCCTAGAGAGCAAACACGTTGCTTTATAAAACAACAGAGAAAGTGGAGCAGAACCAGTAATGGGTTTTGACAGATGTAGAGGGAACAAGCTAAGACATTAAGCTTGGCGTGAAAGGAAAGTTGTAAAACAATCCCAAGTATCATCTGTAAAATATTGCATACTGTGTTTACTTGAGCGTGTATTTTCTTTATTAAACGTATCGTGATCTTTCGTATTATATATAAGAAAGAATGAAAGAATGACCCTAATTTTGACCTTGGTTAAAAGATCAAGAGACTGAGACAAGGTTATATATATATATTGAGGGAAGCTGGACAGGAGGAAGATGTGTGTGGTTTTAAAATTAGAGCAAAAAAGATGTGCTATGCTGATGACACTACTCTGGTAGCTGAAAATGCAAATGATCTGCAAGCTCTAGTAATGAAAGTCAAAGTAAAGGTAAAGGTTTCCCTTGACATTAAGTCCAGTCGTGTCCGACTCTAGGGGGCGGTGCTCATCTCCATTTCAAAGCCGAAGAGCTGGCGTTTGTCCATAGACACTTCTGTGGTCATGTGGCCGGCATGACTACACAGAACGCCGTTACCTGCCCGCTGAAGCAGTACCTATTAATCTACTCACATTGGCATGTTTTCAAACTGCTAGGTTGGCAGGAGTATGAAAGTCAAGGAGCACTTAAAAAAACCCAACAAGACGAAGATTAAATGTAAGAAGACCAAACTCATGACAGCAGACACAGCAACCAGCCTTAGAACTGGCAATGAAGATATTGAGGAGGTGGTGGATAGCTTCCGCCTTTAAAATTGACTATCAACAGCAAAGGAACCAACAGTCAAGAAATATACCACAGACTAGCACTTAGTAGAGTAGCCATGAAGGCTTTGGAAAACATATTCAGATGATTCAGATGCTGGGGTGTATCTATATCCACAAGGATCAGAATCATGCAAGCAATGGTTTTCTCTGTAATACTCTATGGAAGCGAAAGTTGGATTTTGAAGAAGCAGGATAGAAAGAGTATTGACGCTTTTGAACTTTGGTGTTGGAGAAGACTCCTGAGAATACCATGGCTAGCCAAGAAAATTACTAAATGGATCATTGAACACATCAACCAAGTGTTTTTGCTTGAGGCACAAATAACCAGGCTCAAATTATCATACTTCAGACACATTATATGAAGACCTTTCTCTCTGGGAAAATATACATATAATGCTGGGAAAGGTGAAAAGAAAAAGAAGAAGAGGATGACTAGCATCAAGGTGGATGGACTTTTATACAGTGGCAATTGGAAAACCTGAAGGGGCAGAACTTCCTGGAGAAAATGATCTATGTGTTTGCTAAGCGACAACATCAACTTGATCATATATAATCATCATAAAAAGACCAATAAACAATTAAACTGGCTTGTACTGTATGTTTGAATAATCTATAGAATTCAGTAGCTCCATATTATAGCCTCCAACTCAAGACCCCCTAACTTTGACTAACCTGAGGACAGTTTGGAATGTAGCTCTTGCAGAAAAACTGGCGGGTGTTAAAATGCTTAAGACAGGGGTGGGAAATCCACAGGCAACGGATGACATGCCACCCCAGCATGTAGTTTGTGGTCCCCCCAAAACTCCAAAATCATGCCACTGAACTTTTCTGGCAATGAAACTTGCTATCTTTTTTCATGAAAGTGTGCAAAATACTTACCCTCCAACTCCCCAAACTTGTTCGGTCAAGCAGCATAACAGTAGAGTAATATAACTGAATGCTCAACTCCCCAAAGCAAGCAAAACTTGGGCAGAGAATATTCAGTTTCCTTTCCAAGAAGTCTTTTCTGAAAGTTGACTTCAGTTTATCATGCTTGTCTCCTGCCATTTTTTATTAATTCAAACCTCAGCTGTTTTTTTAAATGTACAGTATTTTAATGGTTCAAATTTAGTTTGGTATTTCCAATTAATAATAATGATAATCATTAAAAATTTAAAGTTCTTGGCAGATATTCAGAATCTGTCAAGTTGCTGCAGGTGGGTCTCCTGCTGAATGTTACTTTACCTGTTAAATTTCATTTTCATCGTCATAAGGAATAGGTGCAAATTATAAATGCCTTTTTCTGTGGAAATTCACCACTTGTGAATAGGGATAACGGTGGGTAGAAGGAGTCAGCTAACGTTATCAAATGAATTATTGGATATAATTGCAGCTAGCTAAGGCAACCCTACAGGACTTTGCACATTTTGAAATTTAGTTGTTTTTAAAAAATCCTTTATCTTGTACAAGTTATGAGAAGACACATTCCAGTATGTCTGAAAAGCTTTTTGCATATCACCAACTGTTCCAGTCACAAGTTCGGTCAAGCAGCAGAACAACAGAGTAATATAACTGAATGCTCAAATTCCATAGTCCAAGTTTTGGGAGGCGTCAGGGGGAGAGGTGTTCTTTAGAGTCTGCTTAAAAATACAAGGGATTTGCCCTGTTTTGCATCTGGATACATAAGCTCAACCCTTTCAGCCTGCCATTTTTGAAAAATCAATTTAATCAATATTTTTAATTGATTAAACTACAGTACTTCATCATTAGGCATCAATCTAAGGAAGTAAGAGTTAAACTAAGAAATGTTATGCATGTTTTTGTTTATTTGTGACTTTAAAAAGTAGTGTAATCCTGTATGTATCTATTCAGAATCAGCCACTTTGATTTGATTTTGGTGATTTATTATTGGTGAATGTAGAGCTCCCAGGTGTGGATTGCAAAAATACTGAAAATTCTAATGTTCATCTAGATTTCTGCAGCCAAGATTGGTAACTCTAGTTAATAAGCATGTGTGTGTACCACTGTACTATCTTCTGCATCATGCATGGCTCTTTAAGGGAGGTTTGAAGCTTACCATGTCACCTAGATCTGAAACAAATCCTATTTTTGATGCACTTTGTAACTGATAGCAAACCTAGGTTCGGAGTAGGTGTGCTATCTAAATTAGGCAGCCACCAGTTCTGACAATAATTAGTCACAGTAGAAGAATAAAAAAGGGGCCATGCCAGGCAGAAATCATGGCCACATTAGCTGAGGATGATAGATGCTGTAGTCAAACCTATTTGGAAGGCCCAGCTACCCTGATCACTAGAGATGAGGCAAAGATTCTTTGTTGTTGCTAGTGAAGTGCCAGTGGATGTATTTCAGGGCAGCCCTGCTCAGGGACATCACCCTTTCTTGAAGTCTTGAGATCTGGGATTTGGTTTGCCCTGGAAGGCATTCTGTTGTTCTTGGCCTCCTTTGGATCAGGGAAGGCAAAGGGGCAGCAAAGGGCAGACAAAGCAAACAGGTCTTTGCCTGTTTGCCTGCCCAAGGCCATTGTCTGCAACACAAGTTTGCTTTACACTTTTATTGGGGAATAATTGCAAACACAACCATAGTTTTAACCAAGTTTGCTCACAGCAGTTCATTAATGCTTTGCTGAAAGCAGCTTGAAAAACAAATATTCCCTGTTGTGCATGGATGGAAATTGGTGATTTCCATCCAAGGTGGTGCTTAGGAAAAAGAAATCAAGGATTTGGATCAAACTGACATTTTGTGCCACAGAGAGAGATCAGAAAGAACCAGCAGCAATAGATACCTGAGATCAGTCTTCCATTAAGTTAGAAAAGCCAGATGTCTTGGATTTCAATTCCTGTGGGAATTTGTAGCCCAACACCACTGGAGGACACTAAACTAGGGAAAATTATTTTAGGTGATCTTTCAAATATCTCATATTTCTATATAGCTTTTAACATTTTAACAAAGAAATATTATTTTACTTTGCACCATTTTTTTCATAGGGAGTCTGTTTTTCTCTTTTCCAGTGCTGTTCTGGTTTTAAAAAATCAAGTGGGTAACTTTGCTTTATATTAACAACAAATAGTTTTCAACAGTTAGCCACACCTGCTGGCCTAGGAAACAGATCAAGCACCCATGCATCATCTTTGCTCTCAGGGAGTCAAAAGCCATGGAATGACTAACACACTTTCCCTGTGGAAAAAACCTCTTTGAGAAAGTGCCCGCCATCAATTATATAGGAAAGCTTTCATACACAAACATCTTCTCAGTGGTCTAGGACAGGCTGTTCCGATGCTGTCTAGATAACTTAGGACCATAACTCTTCTGCGAGGGAGATTTCTGAGCATGTACAACTCAGCTTAAAAATATTATCAGAGTCCTGCTGGTACAGGATACTTCTTAGAGGCATTAACATATAAGCTGATCATAATGAGTCCCTGCTGTGCATAAATTGGCCCAGTGGAAATAATATGGGGTACATCTTAGGTTCTACTAACAGAACTCTGCTCCCATTCCTTTCCTATACCTTCAGCTGCAGTGGATTGTACAGGAAGTAGGACTCAATTCTGCTGGCAGATACCTTGCCATTAGAAAGGATCAAACAAAATGCAGCAGATTTATCAAATGTTCATCTGCAACTCTCATCAGCTATTACTGATGAAAAGCAAGGTTTTTAGATATAAATGTATCATTCTTTTTACAATTATAAATACGGTTATATTGGGGCTACAAAAATTCAGATGACTCTAGATAGCAGCAAAGAGAGAACAGAAAATTCTAACTCTTTGGTGCCATCTAGTGTTAGTCTGAAATCTTGCAGACAATGTGTGGTAGCCTTACTATAAGGCATTACTGTAGCTTGAAAGCAGGGCCTTGATACAACCTGGATTCAAAAGGAAATGGTAATTTGGAGCAGATATGAGTGAGCGCACCACTTTAAATCAGTGTGCTCCAAATCATCCTTTCATCTTCAAATCTGGATTGCTGCACAGCCATAATGTACAGTGTTTATTTGCACAAGAATATTTACACCCCAGTATTCTTGCCGTGAAAACTAAATGGATCAGTACAACCAGAGATATGTTGGTATACCATCGGAAGATGAGACCCCCAGGTCGGAAGATGGTCAAAATGCTACTGGGGAGGAACAGAGGATGAGTTCAACTAGCCCCAGACATGATGACGCAGCTAGCTCAAAGCCAAAAGGACGGCTAGCAGCCGACGGTGCTGGTGGTGAACGGCGAATCCGATGTTCTAAGGATCAACACACCATTGGAACCTGGAATGTAAGATCTATGTAAGATCTTTGAGCCAGGGCAAATTGGATGTGGTTATTGGTGAGATGTCAAGATTAAAGATAGACATTTTGGGCGTCAGTGAACTGAAATGGACTGGAATGGGCCACTTCACATCAAATGACCACCAGATCTACTACTGTGGACAACAGGACCACAGAAGAAATGGAGTAGCCTTCATAATTAATAGTAAAGTGGCGAAAGCAGTGCTTGGATACAATCCAAAAAACGACAGAATGATCTCAATTCGAATTCAGGGCAAGCCATCTAACATCACAGTGATCCAAATATATGCCCCAACCACAGATGCTAAAGAAGCTGAAGTAGAGCAGTTCTATGAGGATCTGCAGCACCTACTGGACAACATGCCTAAAAGAGATGTTATTTTCATCACAGGAGACTGGAATGCTAAGGTGGGCAGTCAAATGACACCTGGAATTACAGGTAAGCATGGCCTGGGAGAACAAAACGAAGCAGGACATAGGTTGATAGAATTTTGCCAAGTCAACTCACTCTGCATAACAAACACTCTCTTCCAACAACCTAAGAGACGGCTTTATACATGGACTTCACCAGATGGAAAACACCGAAATCAGATTGACTACATCCTTTGCAGCCAAAGGTGGCGGACATCTATACAGTCGGTAAAAACAAGACCTGGAGCTGACTGTAGTTCCGATCATGAACTTCTTCTTGCACAATTTAGGATCAGACTAAAGAGATTAGGGAAGACCCACAGATCAGCTAGATATGAGCTCACTAATATTCCTAAGGAATATGCAGTGGAGGTGAAGAATAGATTTAAGGGACTGGACTTAGTAGATAGGGTCCCGGAAGAACTATGGACAGAAGTTCGCAGCATTGTTCAGGAGGCGGCAACAAAATACATCCCAAAGAAAGAGAAAACCAAGAAGGCAAAATGGCTGTCTGCGGAGACACTAGAAGTAGCCCAAGAAAGAAGGAAAGCAAAAGGCAACAGTGATAGGGGGAGATATGCCCAATTCAATGCAAAATTCCAGAGGTTAGCCAGAAGAGATAAGGAATTATTTTTAAACAAGCAATGCGCGGAAGTGGAAGAAGACAATAGAATAGGAAGGACAAGAGACCTTTTACAGAACATTAGAAACATTGGAGGTAAATTCCAGGCAAAAATGGGTATGATCAAAAACAAAGACAGCAAGGACCTAACAGAAGAAGAAGAGATCAAGAAAAGGTGGCAAGAATACACAGAAGACCTGTATAGGAAGGATAACAATATCGGGGATAGCTTTGACGGTGTGGTCAGTGAGCTAGAGCCAGACATCCTGAAGAGTGAGGTTGAGTGGGCCTTAAGAAGCATTGCTAATAACAAGGCAGCAGGAGACGACGGCATCCCAGCTGAACTGTTCAAAATCTTGCAAGTTGATGCTGTCAAGGTAATGCATGCTATATGCCAGCAAATTTGGAAAACACAAGAATGGCCATCAGATTGGAAAAAATCAACTTATATCCCCATACCAAAAAAGGGGAACACTAAAGAATGTTCAAACTATCGAACAGTGGCACTCATTTCACATGCCAGTAAGGTAATGCTCAAGATCCTGCAAGGTAGACTTCAGCAGTTCATGGAGCGAGAATTGCCAGATGTAAAAGCTGGGTTTAGAAAAGGCAGAGGAACTAGAGACCAAATTGCCAATATCCGCTGTATAATGGAAAAAGCCAGGGAGTTTCAGAAAAACATCTATTTCTGTTTTATTGACTATTCTAAAGCCTTTGACTGTGTGGACCATAACAAATTGTGGCAAGTTCTGAGCGGTATGGGGATACCAAGTCATCTTGTATGCCTCCTGAAGAATCTGTATAACGACCAGGTAGCGACAGTAAGAACAGACCATGGAACAACGGACTGGTTTAAGATTGGGAAAGGAGTACGGCAGGGCTGTATACTCTCACCCTACCTATTCAACTTGTATGCAGAACACATCATGCAACATGCTGGGCTTGAGGAATCCAAGGCTGGAGTTAAAATCTCTGGAAGAAACATTAACAATCTCAGATATGCAGATGATACCACTTTGATGGCTGAAAGTGAAGAGGAACTGAGGAGCCTTATGATGAAGGTGAAGGAAGAAAGTGCAAAAGCTGGCTTGCAGCTAAACCTCAAAAAACCCAAGATGATGGCAACCAGCTTGATTGATAACTGGCAAATAGAGGGAGAAAATGTAGAAGCAGTGAAAAACTTTTTATTCCTAGGTGCAAAGATTACTGCAGATGCTGACTGCAGTCAGGAAATCAGAAGACGCTTAATCCTTGGGAGAAGAGCAATGACAAATCTCGATAAAATAGTTAAGAGCAGAGACATCACACTGACAACAAAGACCCGCATAGTTAAAGCAATGGTGTTCCCCGTAGTAACATATGGCTGCGAGAGCTGGACCATAAGGAAGGCTGAGAGAAGGAAGATCGATGCTTTTGAACTGTGGTGTTGGAGGAAAATTCTGAGAGTGCCTTGGACTGCAAGAAGATCAAACCAGTCCATCCTCCAGGAAATTAAGCCAGACTGCTCACTTGAGGGAACGATATTAAAGGCCAAACTGAAATACTTTGGCCACATAATGAGAAGACAGGACAGCCTGGAGAAGATGTTGATGAGAGTGGAAGGCAAAAGGAAGAGGGGCCGACCAAGGGCAAGGTGGATGGATGATATTCTAGAGGTGACGGACTTGTCCCTGGGGGAGCTGGGGGTGTTGACGACCGACAGGAAGCTATGGCGTGGGCTGGTCCATGAAGTCATGAAGAGTCGGAAGTGACTAAACGAATAAACAACAACATGATGAAAGCTAAATTATATCCATTAGGAAAAAATAACTTTTTACTATTAAAATGTGTTCTAGGGGCTATCAGATGGAAGAGAGATTACAGTCTCTCTGTAGCCTCTTCAGTCAAGTGTCGAGGGTCAAGGTAGACAAGCTAGTCACATTCCTGAGTGTTTGTCATATTGTTCAGATCCTTTCCTCTTTCAAAATCTTTATTTTTCCTCTCTCCATATCACATGTTATACCTTTACCTCATAGTGTCCTCCCTTTGTTTAACCAGCTAGACATTTGTTATCCTAACCAGTTAAAGATAAACTCAGTATTTTATTTCCCAGTAAATAAATGACGTTTTTAGCCCATTTCTTTCCACTCACCACCACCATACAAAGTATCCCCTACTGCCATTTCCCTTTGACTTTTTTTTTAGTCCTGGAAATATTCTGGAAGTAGTTGAAACAGTTTGTAAGCAAAGTATAAAAAATAGCATAGGTGTTGTCTCATTGTTAGTAATATATACTACATAGCCATTTTGCTAGTTGAGTAAATACTGGCCTGACACCAAGTTAAAATTCTAGTTTTAACTCCTTTCTTTAATAGTATCTTTACAAATCTTATTAGGAAGTTTTAAGGAACATAGAATATTATCTTCAGTTCAACCAAAACTTTTATTAACTTTTATACCTGATAATTCATCCTCATCTCTAGTCCTCTGAGAGGTCTCTTTTAACTAACCTAGATACAAATTTAAGAAGATGACTTCCCTAAGGCTGGAACACCTAGAGCAGGGGTCCCCAAACTCTTTACTCATCAACCACTTCATGAAGTTTCAAATTGTTCATTGACCCGCAAACATTTATTATATGAAAATAATTTAATATTATTTAAAGTAGTACTTTAACTAATAGTACTGCTACTACTACTACTAACAATAATAGATAGTCCCATCGACCTTTACGGGTTGATATTGACCACTCTGGGGAACCCTGCCCTAAAGTCATGTTTTAGAATACGAATGCATCTATGGATGCCTCCCTTGGAGTTTTCCAGATTCTTGGTCTTTTCTTACTTTACTGTTTTAAAAAATAAATAAATTGGTTCTTTTAATTTTATAGAGCATAGATAGCCTAAGTATTCTTAGAAAATTCTTAGAAAATACAAAGTGGGGGGCTGTTTAGCGCTGGGCCCATTGTCCTGGGCATGGGGAAAGGGACTCTGAGTTTATTAAGGGGCATTGTCACCATTTGTGCCTCTTGTAATAGCTATTTGAATCCTCCTTGCCCCTGTCAGAGCAGAGTGAATATCCATGGTATATTTTCAAAATTCTAGACTTCCTCACAGGTTCCCAAAGACTGGGCA